>NW_021163364.1:0-102475 GCF_004324835.1 Dendronephthya gigantea | reverse complement strand
TGTTAATCTACGTTAGAGAAAACACCAAATCTCGAGAGATTTTATTATTTTAATTCGGTACAAAACTATTTCTTCTACAATCATTTTCTATTTTCTCTTTCAATCATGAATTCACAAAGCAATGATTCTCGTCATTACGACGCACATTTCCCAAGAAAAACAAATGAAAAGAGGAAACTTTGTGTCGTAATGCGGCATTTACATTGTTTTTAGTGAAAGCAAACGTCTTATGATGTACGTGAAGCTTTAGTATTATTGTAAGTTCGTTTAACGAAAGATTTTACCCAAGCAGTTTATGCTACAATTAGCATAGGAATATTTCATAGTAGAAAACTAATAATTTACGTTCTTCTGAATTCTGAAAAACACACTTAAAAACTTGGTTTTATGTCTCGGTCTTGTTTTTAAGAGTACTTATTTTCCTGGTTATGGAAAAACTTTGAGTTACCTACCTAACCAGACAAAGCACATTTGCTTGGATAAATTCGTTGAATGAATCAAAATAATTTACGATTATCTTAACTGAATCATTATGCGTTATGTACAAGACCTATCAGGGAATTTCTATTTACAAAAATATCAAAATATTCATATGTACATATTTTTTTGTCGTGTAACAAACAAGATGGTGCTACAGTGATCGTTTGCCCAGGATATTAAATTGAAATCCTGACCTTAGCTTTGTTAAAGCTCTTGACCAAACTTAATTCCAAACAGTTCTAGGAATTTTTATCGTAATCTAGGAATCTTAACAGAATCCAATCAAGAGAACTTGTTCAATAATAGCTAAAGGCAGACAATAATGATCAGACTGTAGCATCAGAGTTTATAGACACAATGCATATATATACTTATCGTGCCAAATTATTTAGCTTTGCTAAATTTCCAGGAAATATCACGTGGGTGGATAATCTTGGATAAATGTGTGTGAGAGCAGATCTACAGCTCTGGGTCTTGAATTAGGATCCCTAGAAATGAAATAATCTTTCATGGAATAATCGTTTAAGTATGATGTACAAGTACGTATTTATACGGCGCTAACTACGGCGATTTTGAAACACAACATAGCCATGGCACGCATCTACGAAATGGTTGACAGGAAAAGACTGGGACTACATAGTTTTCATACAAAATTACTTTTGAAATATTACAGTTTCAACCTCATGCCAAAAATAAAATTCTTATGTACCTAAACATAATCACAAAATTTCGACTAGTTTTATAAAGAATAATAACAAAAGATATAATCGATTAGATACTGCAGAATGCATTTCTATTTCGACAACCCGCCCCTGAGCGCTAGATCACCTGGAATCTGAAAAACTTACTTTATAAGGGTCCTTCTAATAAAGTCTCGAGCACCGCTCGACGTTTCTTCCATTAAGTCTGGTTCTGTTTCCTGAGTGGCGATCTTGAAAAGTGCTGCCATTGGTTCGAACTCAGCCCATGGTGGTTTTCCAGTCAACATTTCCACCACAGTGCACCCTATACTCCTAGAGATATAGTATTTTGATGTTTAGTTCTTGTTTGTTTCATAAGGAAAAAGAAATGACCAGTAGTTATCTAACTGAAAAAATAATTGTGACTCTTCTATATACAAGATTGCAATATTTGTGTTGCTCCATTGAGGAAAATTCTAACCAATTTGTCCTTAACTGATTATTCACTGTGTGACCCATCTATATTACTTACCATACATCCGCCTTTCTGCCATAACCTGCTCCATTGATCACTTCTGGCGCCATCCAGTAAGGTGTTCCATGAACAGATTTGAAGCCGGTCATACTGCTTATCGTCTACAAGGTAGAAAAATCGTTGAAACATTGTTATAGACTTCGTGTTTGTGTCTGAACTATACCTGATAAAGATATCTCAAACATGGTTCAGTCCTGGCAGTGTAGGTAGTATTCTACAGTAAAATATCGTGGTTTTCATTCCTTACCTGTAGTCGTTTCGAGGCCCCAAAGTCAGCTAGTTTTACATTTCCATTCGTATCTCTCAAAATATTCGCTCCTGAAACAGAGTTTGCATATACATATGTAGTCCAACGTCAAAACAAAACACTTTGGAAATTATATTCAAACGAAATCTATACTTTGGTCAGGCACACGAATTAGGAAGTCTTATGGTATTTACCTTTAATATCACGATGTATGATCGTGTATGAATGAAGATATGAAACACCTTCCAAGATTTGTCTTGCATACCGACAGGTAAGGCTCTCTGATAGCGGGCCGTGTGTCTTAATATGATCATAGATTGAACCCTAAAATCACAAGGTACCGTCGTGAGTCTTTGTTGATAACTGGGGTTGCATACTATCAACTTCATTATCACCTACAGTCCCCTCTTACCCCCGGCATGTACTCCATAAATATCCATATTCTCGTATCGCTCTGCTGAGTTCCGAAGTAAGAGACTATGGCCTCGTGATGAATGCTCTTCAGCAGCTCGATATCCACTTCAAGAGAATTTATTTCCTAAATGAACAAAATGACAGAAATGATAATTCAAACTTGTTGAGAATATGGCTTCTGGTTGGTCGATTTTTGTAGTCAGTTCAAGTGGATAGTAACCTAGTCAGTAGTGGCTCCGCCTCCCCACAATTCCGCCTCCACAAAAATCTCCACTGCAGGGGGGTGCATGCATTCACTTTGCATGAGGTTGTAAAATGACAGGTTAAACAATGATAAAATAAAAAGCAAAATAAAGCAATCAACCTTTTGTTGCGCTGAGGTTGTTATTCCTGTCTCGATCTGTTTCACAGCCAACTCTCGCCCATTCTCCGTATCATGACACAGAAAAACCTGACCAAACGCACCCGTTCCAAGGAGTTTACCCAACTTCCAATGTTTTGGCACATTTTGATCTAAGTACAGAAGAATGGTTTCGTATATTATCTACATAATCACCTTATTTATGTATACTACAGGAAAATATACAAATAATTTTTCAATATAGTTGTTTAATGATAAAAATCCCAGGCACCATTTAAACCCCAATTTCTCTCTGGTTTTCTTCGCATTCATACCTCGCATTCATACAATGCACTGACGATAACGGGACTACATTTGGATGATGCTTAAAACTATGCTGATATAAAACTAGGGATCCAAGGATAGTGCAAAGTTTTCATGCCCTGTTAATACCTAAGCAACCAGACGTTTGTCCCAACATAAACATTTTGACTGATGCTAGTAAAAATATAACTAGGGTACCCATAGGGTAGGGAGTGCTGCCTGTGAGTAAGCCGTAGTCGTCATGCAATGAAAACATTAAACTTTTAGAAGAACAGAAATCACAACCACCGTAAATTTTTTTATGTTCAAGAAGAGATTGAAAATATAAAATATAGTACAAAGTGCTTAGCCTCAGCTTATTATCATTATTTAAGGAAAATGACAGAAACAATATTGTTCCAGAACAGAAATGTTCTACGAAACCTATCAATAATTTGTTTTTTATGCAACGGAGCCCCCAACAGAACTTAAATTTGTCAATTATGTTTTAAATCGCTCGATATAGTTATTAAAACGTTATGAAAATGTCGTTTCTGTTAAGCGCAATTCTTCCGTGTCAATCATCTTTTGCTGTGACGGATACGACGAATCCAATGAGATACAAAAACACACATGAAATAAACTTTTGATGATCTAGTGAGTGTCTTAACAAGACACAAAAATGAGGCGCAAATACAGCACCAAAACAGAAGAGTCAGCAACTGATGACAGATGACTGACAAAAATGCAAAAATCAATGCATTCAATTACTGGTGCAACTGAGAACAAAGACTCGATTATATAACAAGAGTTGAAGCCTCGCCTTCGGACCAAAATATCAACCTGGAAAATAAAAATGAACAGTTAATAAACGCCGCGCGCTAAACAAACAAAACAGACGCAATTTTTAATGATACATTCAATGATCGCTCAAATAAATGCACTACCCCAGTATTTAAGTCATAATTCGGCATAAAAGGCTAAAAGCCTATAGTGAAGTATATCGTTTAACAATATGAATAAAATATCGAATAAATAGGAACTCGACAGTAAAAAAACTCACCAAAATACCTTATACCTCTAATACTTCGCAGTACTATAATATGTAGCCAAAACGTAGAATTACGTAAATTTCATCTTCTGTCTAAAATATCAACCTATGAAATATAAAAGAACAGTTAGATATGAATAAAACATTGAATAAATATGAACTTAATTACAAAAAACTCACCGAAATAGTTTTCCTTCTTCGAAAAAAATTCGCCAAAGTTTATGCAGCCAACACGTGGAATGGTATAACCTGACACCGAACTCCAACATGCAATGCGTCAAAAATTTTCACCGCAGGTGACAAGAGTATTATGTTTCGTTTATATTGAAAATCTACTGGCGCCCTAATACGCTAATACAATGTTCCAAAGCACGTTTCACCTTTATTCACAATATAAATTAACATACCATACACGTGGTATCACGCACCGCACCGCGCAAGGTGAAAATCGTAGCCCTCCCCAAAATACATGAAAGAATTTCACAAACGTGTAACAATAAGGTCGTCAAATTGCTGTATCACGCACCGCACCGCGCAAGGTAAAAATCGTAGCCCTCCCCAAAATACATGAAAGAATCTCACAAACGTGTAACAATAAGATCGTCAAATTGCTGTTCGCCTGCTAAAATACAAAAGAAATATCCTACATTGTGTTCAGGTGAATGTAAATTATTTCTCTCTCACGCTACATAACATATGCTCGCAGCGTGTCAACTATGGCCGGAACTTAAATTCAGCCACCCCCAAAATGAAATATGTTCCTCCATCCCTGCCACTGGTACCGTCATGCAATGCGCCAAAGACAAATTTTGATTTGCGCCCCCATTTCTAAATTAGGATCTGCTGCCTTGCTCGCTCGCTTCAGGCTCGCTCGCTGCGGCAGCAATGAACTAGGTTAAACATTAATCAAAAGGAAATTACTCAAAGTACTCAAATTACGTTAGCCGCGGATACTGTCACTATTAAATTATAGCTAATTTTAGTTGCCCATGTAAACCGGCCTAACCGGGCGCGATTTTCTCAGTGTAGTCTCTTTTCTTCGTCAAACAACTGTGACTACATTCACTACATTTATATGATGGCAACAATTTATCCGTCACTTCATAAGAATAGCCAAAATAGTTGCGTTGTAAACAATGTAAATAAACCGCGGTGCATATTATGTCTATGATGTGGATACTTCGACGCGTAAATCGATACAAAACAATATACTTATAATCAATACTGTATACCGCCAAAATGATTTGATTACTGCACGAATGTCCAATTACTGCACAATTTTGTATAGCATCATTTATGTACTGTATGCAGAATATCAGGTATCGACTTGCTATCGACATAATATACATTCGTGTAAGAGTCTATCAATACATAAACAACACAACGTCGTTTCTTCCTAACCTCCCAGCTCTATTTATGGAATAAACCTTCCAAATTATATTTGTGTTGAATTGAATGCTCGTAATTCATAACAAAAGTTGATAAAGTGCGTACATTCTCAAAGAATTGTTCGATTTTTACGCCCGGAATGTTTTGAAGCAATGCTCGTCGCTCCTCGTTTCTTTACATCGTGAATCATGTTCAAGTCTCGACTGCACATGCGCAGTTGCGACGTCTAAGAAAGAATCGGATGTTCCGGGGGGTAATACAGCGCAAATCCATTTAAAACAAAACCCAAACCGCGGAAAAGCAATGCTTCAAAATTTACAGTAACCGCCAAAATTCCTCAATATTTTGGTGAACTTTGCAAAAGGGATATACTGCATTAATAAATAAAGCAAGTCAAACTGATTTAAAAACCTTAAATTACAGATCATATACAAAAAGTTACTATACGCATAAATCAACCTACCCCCCGTATGACTGACTGACGACTGACGGACGCACTGAGGGAAAACTGACTGTTTGACTTACTGACTCGTCTGAATTTTCGCCACTCATCACAATACTGCAAAGTTTCTCAAACTTTGCACTAAAAACGCTAAGAATCACCCCAATGCTTTTATATCATACACACACATTATTGATATATAAATAAATATATATACATAATGCACATTTACGGTTCTCAAAGCGGTCGATCTCATCCAAATTTAAGGTACTTACATTGAGCGCCAGGTCTATCTTCAATATCTGGTACGAGACCACTGCTGCTGCTACTTGCACTGGTGATACCAGACGCCATAGCGCCAGAGGAAAATGGAAGAGGCTTTCGAATACGAGGGAATGTTTGATAACCTAAACAAAAGACAGTAGATCAGCAAGAGTAGTTGACGATTAGTGTTTGAGTCCCGGCTAGTCACGGGGACGTTATATATATGCCTTTTGCAGTCCGGAAGTGACGTTTGTCCTTCCGTTTATGGGGAATGAATGACATCATTTTTGACAACCAATGGGTACTTACAGGTATGAAGGCACTGGAAATTGAACGATTAATAAACGTCAGTAACATACCGTCCGCAAAACCTGATTTGGACCAAGCAATCGTGTGATGTCTTCTTGGAAAAGTTCCAGCCTTGCTATCGTTTGAACCCAACGAATCTGTATCAGAAATGACAAAAAAATTTCAATTACGACTTCTAATTACTGGACATTAAATATGGTATAACAACTGCCTAAACTGTATAACACTTCTCGACGGGAGAATTCATGTTTTATATGGGGGCAAAACACGTGATAAAAATGGGCCAATAGAAAACAAAAAATCAAAACAAATTGGAATACTGATAGTGCAAAGACTCAGGTGTATATATCAAATGAACATTGTGATGATGCTACTCTGAGTCACCAACCGGGCAAGCTGAAAAATCAGCTTCACCACAGTGGGAATCGAACCCGCGACCTTTGGTTTGCTAGTCCAATGCTTTGCAATGGAATACATTACGTTGCCAAAGAGACTCCTGATCATTTGTTGTGGTAAAATTGTTAAAGTAAATATACCTGTGAGGAAATCTATCTCATCGGAGAAGCTCGCAAACGGTTGATCGTATCCCTGTCGCGATCTTTTGAATGGTTTGCAGACGTCTCCATAACTAGAAGGAGATTAGTAACGTGAACATTTGTTGTACCGGAAATATGGAAAGATGTTCAACACGATAGTACATGCAGTGATGCATTAACGCAGGATATCACTAATAATTTCACCAATAAAATAAAATTCTGAATAGGCAAGACATCTTAAGAATGAAATATATTACTCAAAACAGTTGAAATCTATTTTTAATCATTCCATTTTCAAGATGTTCCATTCGGAATTTGCTGTTTACCAAACTGTTGCATGAATCTGACTAAATATAAAGAATTACGATTGTAATCCTCATTCCTCACCTTCCAAATGATTGCAAGGAAGAATTGGACTCGTTTAACGAGCCTCCTAAACTTGGACTGGATAAAATGTGACCCTGGAAAGATGAAACGACACATAATAAAAAGATCTGTCTATCTAGTGTTTGACTAGTGACTGGATGACATTATTCTACTGTAGTTATATCAGCAACAAGATAAACACGAGTGTTGCCAATTATACCTGATTCAATCCTTCCGTTAGTGGATCAAATATTCGACCATCCTACAAAAAAAATCGCCACGTTTATTATTTGGAACTATAAAAGCATTATTTTGAATTTTGATGGAAAACGGTTCGCTATTTCCACTGTTCGGGTTATGTTTTGTTTCCGTATGAATGTAAGCTGGCTTTGTTGAGTAAGAGAAATATCTTAACCTAGTTTTAGCCGGCGCGTGACAGGAATATAGAAATAGACGACGGTTAATTCAGCATATATATAAAAGGTTAATTAATTGCCATTAATAATGGAGTTCCGGTGCCCTACTGATCAGGGTAAACAACAACGTCCTGACGATTAAATCTTTACTGTACCTGTACACCAACGCCGTCTCTTTCAGGAACGAATTCACCTTCACTCTAAAAACATTGAATATAAACATTGAATATTAAACAATTATTGAATGAGGTTGAGCAGGATATGAGGAATTATTAAGGCCGAGGTTTGTGTTATCTGCCGAAGCCGAAGGCTGAGGCGGATAACACAAACCGAGGCCTTGATAATTCCTCATATCCTGCGAGAACCGAATTCAATAATTGTTTTATTATTTATTTGCAAAAATTTACCTTTCCTTTGATTTAGGCATTCGTATTTTCCCGCTTTTAGGTTTTGGCACAAGCCGCATAAATTAGCGTGACGTCATACCGTGCAATAATTTTTTTCATATCTGACGAAGTGACGTCAAACGTGCAATAATTTTTTTCATATCCGACGAAGTGACGTCACTGTCCAAATTTGGGCAGCTGCCGAGCGGATATGACGATTTCGCCAACAGCTGCTGGCCAATCAAAACTCTTGACTCATTTTCAATAAATAATAATCAAACTTGCTACTCAAGAATGCGACTGAATTGATTCAGAAATGTCTTTCAATTCATCTTTTGAGCAGAACATGATACACCTATCTTTTACCCAGTGTATTTATTTTCAATATTGGACCCAAATTTAACCCATTTAACCATTAAATGTACATAATAGCATACACCTAAAGATGAAAAACGCTGTCAAAAATCGTCCGTATAGCGAAGAGAGGGCCTTACAGTTATTGTTCTGCTCATATTGTTCATGGTTTTTCGTTCATTTTCAACAATATTGTTTAGTATTTTCAACATTAAATCCATGTTTCCATTTACAATGCCTACCATTCACTATACTAACCTTGGTGAAAACAAAAGGGTGGTTCTCTCTGAAATCTGGATCAGGCACAAAACCAGGGGGTGGCGAATGCCTGACCTTGGAGCCTAATGAGATGCTTGAGGAATGTCTGTGATGACCAAAATTTGATGATATCAGAATGGGGGTATTAAGGGGATCGTGAGCTACATACGAGGAGGGAGGTAGGGTGTCAGAGTTGGACCTACATAAATAGAAATACAATAGCATAGTATATATTCCACAGTATTTGGACAGAAGTAATTCACTTGTGGAGTTGTGGATCAAAATATATAGTTTAAATCTTACCTTGGCAATCTTCGCTATATTGAAAAAGGAAAACACACATCAGATTACAAGCAATAAGTAAAATTAATGTTACTGCAAAACCATATACTTTAGAACAAACTCTATAAGATGAGCAAACAATACGAGCATATGTTTTATGCCAAATTTACTTAGTGTTGTAAAATAGATTAACTGTGGCTGCTCTCAAAAATTTAATTCCCAACTTACTCTGGAATTCCTCTCTCCCCAAAAACCATTGTTATTACTATGACTGTATTTGAACGATTTGTTGTTCTTCACCAGGCTCAAATTCCCTCCCGCCTCATTAGAAAGATATATCCGCAGACTGGTTAGCTGTGGACTGAAGTCCAGCAAGGCAACAGCATTGTCCAAATCCATTTGTTTCTTTATAGGTATTGTGATGTCATTGTTGATATAACTCATGGTCAGGTCATGTCCGTAGGCATTTCTTATCCTCCTCTTGATATCGTCCAAGAGAACCGGACGAGACACAGGGATAATTCTGAAAAATATTGGACAACTCAAACAATGCAATTTTTTGAAGGTTAATGCAAATATTCAAACTCAGCAATGGACAATTACCATACCTTTTCTCACCCTTGTACTCAAATTTTACCCTAATATCATTCTAAAAAAATATAGGTTGATAAGAATCACCAATACTGCATCAATCAACTTTCAGTGATTCAGACAAAAATATATGTAATATAATGGATTCATGTGTCTTTGGTAAATTTGTTAAACTTCTCTCTAAAAAAGCCTCATAAAGTTTGTAGGGAAGAACGTATCAAGACTGCCACCTGCAGTCTATTCTCCTGATGTTATTATGGATATTTAAATTATTAACAAAGTTTGCATTATATGTATTAAAGAATTCAGTTCCACCTGCTAAAATTTACACAATATTTAAATGGTACAACCAAGGCCAAATATGTAGCTGCATGGCTGCTTCTTAGCATAAATTTTAAAGACAAATGGGCTCATCAATAGCTCAAAATACACAAGACAATCTCATTACAAAACAGCTCCTTTTTACAAACCTGAGATGGATGTATTTTCTCATGGGCACCCACATTAATGGGTGACAAGACCATATGCTGAGTAAAAACTCCTGAGTAACCTTCATCAATAAAACAATTATCTAAAATAAAAAACAACACAAATTTTAGTTGATGTGTAGAGGTAGATGAAGAACATTTCTGGTCTTATTAATAAATTTCAGTATTAGTTTCATTAATGCTTGACTGATGGCAGAAATTTTTAAAAACAACTGTCAGGACCTGATAAAGTTTTTGGAAAAATTTTACAGTGCAAAACTGAAGTTCTTCATCAAGATTATAAAACCAGCTATCACTTGTACAACTTAGCCTACATTCGGCAACCTCTGTTAGAAAGCCCCAAAACTGTAAAGTTGGAGAAATACCTATTACAGCAGTCAAACAAATCTTGGCCTCAGGCATTCAATAACTCACTATATAATTGTTTTGGTGGCAATTACAGACTAATTATAAATTGGTTAAGATAAAGGGTGCATTTTGAAATATCATTGCCACTGGTACTTGTGTCTTACAACACACAGAGCATCCAATCATCCTGTTAATTGTAACATGTTTAAACATATACTTTCTAATTAAATGTACCAGATAAGGTACACAAATTGACTGGATGTTTCAATTTCATCAAAACGGATCAATGCATATTTTTTGAACAGTTATAAGTAAACGGTTATAAAGAATTTTGTAAAACCATTCCCTACAATAGCTTTTGTAAGTCGGTGACGCAGTAAAACGTATTGAAATGAACAACACAGAAAAATCTATTCTAAATTGTTGTGATAGAACCGTGTCAACAAGCTGTCATAATTTTCGAAACAATAGCGCAAAATGTGTATTACATACATCGATAATACAAAACATTGGCAAGTACTTTGTAACTCGAAAGGGTTTTTCCAAACAAGCACCCATATGCTTAGAAAGTACCAGCAAAATAAACGTGTAATCGAATATGCATACGAATAAGAAACGATCCTGCACAATATAGATAAAATCAGTTCTTGCTTTTGTAGACGACTATGGATGACATTTTATAATTCCTGTATCTTGTCGTGTGGAGTTCGTAAGCGGGTCTGTTTATTTTAAGTCAACTTAAAATAGCTTTCTAGTTTCACAAACAATAAAGAGAAGCTAAACGGAGTGAGTGAGTAATCCCTCTGCTATTGTTTTCACAAACTTTGGTATGCGCTCATTGCGCTGGTCGAAAGAACATGCACACTATGCGGGGACCGGATTTTAAACATACAAAAAGAGTTCACCCACATGGAAGACGAAATAAAGAATGACTCACCCATTGTAGCAAATTAATTAATAATACTGAACATTCCGAATGCTGTAGCAATTGTCGAACACTTTCCAATGTTTGTATTGAAGTCGACGATTGTACAGAAAATGATAGTTCTTCGTCTTTGAAAGCTCTTTGTCGTTGAACAGTTGGCGAAATATAAAGCTTCCCTGCTAGAGCACACAGGCGCTTTAAACAAGCAATTTCACATTTTAGATTTGTTCCAAAACACAGAATATTGCAGCCATACTTCGACAGTAACCAAGCGCTGTTTACTTTTACATAAAATCGTCTGGGTTAAATTGCTACACGAAAGTAAATTCGATATCCTCAATGTTCACGGAATATGACACGATTTCAGATGGTTGTCATTCACGGCAACAGGAAGCTGTTGTTCTGGCGAAATTCTTCTTTACACAGCGGTTGAAACTCAGAGAGAAACCGTTCGTCTGAAACCAAGTATTCTAGCAATATATGAAACAAACTCTTCTGATCAAAAGGCTGCTGCGTTTTACATTTCAATGCTCGATCTAACAGCAGGATATGACCATATATGGTATGTAGAGGCAACATGTATTTCCAGTACACGCCCCCCTGATAAATGATTCACATTTGACCTCTGGCAATATACCGGTCCCTGGAGCGCGACACGCTTGATGAGACGACCTTAGCCAGATACTTGATCATCAAAATCTCAATATTTTATAACTATATATAACAACTTTATTAAAATATTTTTAAAACATGGATTGTTTTACAATGATCTGTGTAACTTTCTTTCAAAAAGTATCTGATCTTCAAGACTTCAACCATGTGAAATTTACCAAAACTATATCATAGTATATTACAGTAATATAGCTCAAATTATTTAATTACAGTAAATAAAAGCTTAAAATACTCATAGACATTCATCTGACCACACAAGGTTATGTGTTAGCCTGCATTACAGGTGGTATTCATGTTTGGTACAGAAGCTAGCTACTTTGCATCCAGTATTCTCTCTACCATCTGTAATGCAGGCCAAGACACAATCCAGACACACTTTATGGATCTGCCACTTTTAGAGGATTTCTATATTTACATCCTCGTTACATAGCATCTTAAAGTTTAGATCGTTACCAAAACTATAACCTTAGTTCTAACCACAACCTTATCCATGTGACCTAGCTAATGCAGCTCATTCCAGCAGCATAGCCAAGAGGGGGAGAGGGAAAATCTGGATCCCCACATTTCACTCAGACCAATTCTGTAAGTGCTGACTGTTGGACCCAGGACCCTCAATTATTTGAGTCTGCTTTATGCCCCTGGCTTGCACACTTGTATACAAAACATTGTAGAAATTAAATTTTTAGATGCAAATTCTTTCCCTTTCATCAGTAACTGAATTCTTTTGCATATCTTTAGAACTCCTACATTTCACATAACAAAGAAAAAATTAAGGAAACCAAAACAACAAAAAAGTCACATCTTTCTATACTAACTCCCTCCCCTTTGCAGTTTGCCCCATGCATCAACCATGGCTAGATGACCAAAAATGCTTAAATAATCTAACAATATCTATTTATATAAGGATTCATTACCTTTTAGAATAAACAAGCCAGATTATGATAACAATAAGGAATAATATAAACAATCCCAACACAGCATAGATAACATTATGACGGTTATCTGAGAACCATCCTTTCACACCAGTCTGGCGAAGTGATGACACAGCTAAATGTAATATATTATATGACAACAGTTATCTAACAGTAACACCAATGTGAAATTACAGTGTACTCTTTCCTTCCAATTAATTTGCATTATCATTGCTGTTTTTGACACTTTTGAATATTAAAAACACATACTATCATTGTTACACTTGGGTGATTTGGTGGAGGTTATATTGTTCCCTTGTCCTTCTGGTTTATTCCTTGGGCACTCAGGCATCACAAACTCGCATGGTTCTACAGAATAAAAACATACAATAGTTCAGTTTAATATTATCTGCAAAATGACAAAAAATACGTATACACATCCACAACTCACGTAATCTTACCAGTGTTATTGCAAACATGTATATGTAGTTTCATATGGTGAGTTTTACAATGGCCACCTTCTGTATTGTTTAAACTTTCCATTGACCCACTTGCAGTGGCTAAATAGAAACAAGAAATGTGTGATTGTTTAGCTAATGCAAATCCAGAGAACTGGCCACAAAGAAAGTCATTTTAGCTAATCTTTATACTTACATATGAAGTAGTAATTCTGTCCCTCTTCATAACATTGTTTTTCTGGATCAGCCTGATTTTTCGCAATTGTCTCCAAGGAATATTTTACTTCTTTGCTCATTGGGTCTTCATCACAAATTAAAAGTTTTTTGACCTTCGCTCCTTTCTTTATAGTGCAAGTGTCATAACTATCCTTATCCACTAGCAACACATTCTCATGCATCATTCTTCTGTCTGGCATCATATTGCTCACATCTCCCCAGATAGAAATATGAGGGCACATGAATATAATGTTGCTCATGTATTTAACATTTATTGAATAACCTTTTGCAGGAAATTTGTTTAGCTTGAACCTGAAAAAACAATAAGAAAAGTAAATACTTAGATGGCTGTGGTGTTGGTTTCCAAACTTAATATACCCTAGGTTTCAAGATAAACTGACTTTATTCCACAGTTACAGGATTGTAAAACAATTCATGATTACAGAATTAAGCTGGTGGGTGTACAGTTTAGAACAATGCACGACTGGAAAAAATGATAATTTGTAACATTGTACATATTATCTGTTCTTCAAAGGACTGAGCTTGATTTACTAAAAAACTTCCAACTACATGCATTAATTCTAGCAAAATGTACATCAACCCATCTATCATATTCGTAATTGTTTGATTTCACTATCAGAGTGAAATATATTTGGCAGTAGTATCCAATGGTTGGCTTGCTTTTGTCTATTGTTAACATACTAACTGGCAAAGATCCCATATTATATTCCTATTTTGATATTTTACTGTATCTGATGCCAGATAATCTTGTCAGTAAAACAGTAATGTCAGTTAAACTGTTTAAATAGTCAATTTAAATGATGCTCTATTACTGTATGTGGCTAACCAAATGATATGCATAATGCAAGAATTAAAACCACATGTCCTCTTGTGCAGTCATGTCCTATTTTAAGACAGAATAATAGTGTTTGATCACCTGCACTTTGAACTAATCATGTTTCACTTTTAATAATAAATATTTCATACAAAGATATTCAAGACTATCCCAAAGCTGTATAGTGCATTACAAAGTAGTTAATTCTTAGATTAAGAAATAGTTTACGTACTTTAAGATACATATAATTTAATAGCCTGAACTGGAATATGGCTTATTTTACACGGAACTAAGTAAGGCTTGACTAAAGTGGATACTTACTGCCACGAGTTTTCATACAATTTATTCAATTAATTGACAAAAATATATCCATATTTTTCAAATTTAAATACCAAAGTGCACGATTTCCTCTCTATTCATGCATTTGCCTTGTTCAGTACAGTTTCTTAATTTCAAGTTTCTAGTTTCTAAAATTTGATGACACTTGAACCAGATATTGTACTACCTTTTATAGCGAAACTTGGCTTGATAAAATGGTGGTCTGTTTTTAAAATGATTTCTGTCTTAAATAAAACCATAAGAGTAGTACATCTCAAGTTTGTATAAACCTTTAAGTGTACTGAACTTAGAGGAGAGTTCTATCTTAACAACTCCAAGTTCGTTTATCACAAATATCGGACTTTCCACTTCAGAATCTTAAAGTGAAACGTAGTTGTCTAGTTGATGTAAAAGCTATTTCATGTCTTTAATACACACAGTAATATAATATGGGAAAAATTAGTATGAGAAAAAACAGGAAATATACGTGCTTACTGTAAGTGAAACAACTGTGAGTGAACTCAATGTGTATAATATTATAAAACAATATTGAAATACTAGAGTATCAGTGATTTACCGTAGTAACAACTAACAACAGTAGATATTGCCTGATGGCGTCTCTTAAACATTGCCATTATGATAACATTTACGGCAACTTACTTGCAGTTCGTTGGAGTCCAAAAGATTGTCGGATAGTGTGTGTGATGTGATTCTTTAGCAAGGAATATAAGCGCCAAAACGCCATAAAATAATATACGATCCATCGCTTCTTAAACCGTCTAAAGACGATTGTTTACAAGCGATGAAATACGACGCGTCTTGACACCACCTGTGTTGAATATGCGCGAATAAAGGCGGTTTTTCGTAGAATTTACTATGACATGCGCAAATGTTTGCCAAATTCACCCGATTTCGAGAAATTAAATTCCCTTCAAGGTTATACCAAAAAACATCGTTTTAACGTACATTCAACAAAACCGATCCTCGCTACAAGACGAGATTTTTGTCGTAGGATTTTAGTCGACCGATTTTAATTGGCAAATATCAAACTGTTTTGATGTTTTCCGATTGCAGTCTGTCGACTGAAATCGCTTAAAAATGACATCACACACGCAAGGATTTAGACGAAAATCGCGTCGTGTGCGCCTAGCTTAAACCATAGACAATCCTCTTTTAGATTGTCTACGCTTAAACCCAGGATACCACTTTATACTAGATTACTAGTATATATAAGCATACATAATTAAACTTTATGCCGCTCTGACTTGACCGCAAACAAGGGCAGAGTACAAGAAAAGGAAAAACAACAGACGTTTCATCGCTGATAAACTATCAGGGAATCGTCCTATCCAAGATCGACCTCGGCTGTCTGCGGGCAACTCTGAATTGGATTGGATTGAAGTTTTTCAGTGTAAAATTGATTTGGTTTCGTGTGATAAGAAGAATTTATAGCGGCCCGACTAGCCTTCGTACTGGACGGAGTAGCTGAGGCGCGGCCTTGATTATTTTTCAACCACATTCATTCATTTATTCAATGCTTGTTTATGATTGCCAGAATCTCTTCCGTAGTCACCCAAAAGCTGAAGCCTGCCTTTTCCTAAGAATTGGCGATTGCCATTGCAGTAAGACGTACAAGAAGACTGAATATCTTTCTAGAGCAGTGCCACTATAAATGCGAAAACTTTTTAATCATTGAGCCCACCTCACTGAAAAATTGATCTCTCTATACATGTAAGTGAGCAGCAACTTTATCGGGACCAGCACTAAAGCAAGTTTATCATTAAGGTTATATATAAGGTTCTCTAAAGCTAACATTGACAATCGCATGCAACTGATTTAAAAAACAGGTATACCGGCAACAAAATGAATCAGGCCCATCAGTGGGTTGATATATAATGACAGGTTGTAGAACAAAGGCAAAAGAAATTCGCGATTATGTATACATAGATATAAACGTAGTCATATACAGCGAGATATTTCATATGTTCGGTACCGCAGTCAAATAATTTAACAAATAATGAAACTCTTTAAATTGGTAAGTACTGATATTAGTAAGTAGACGAGCTCGTGCATCAATGAGCATGCACGTTAGCGAATGACATTTTGTTTACGAGCGTGACTTTTAATGGCAATAAACTTGTTTCTGATACATGCAATGTAACGTATATACTGTTTGACTGTTTCAAAATATAATTTAAAACAATCACGACGTCTCTATATTTTCGTTTAAACAAGGTATATTGCATGTATTTAGAGGAATTAACTGCTCTGATGCGGTAATAATAGAATAATTTCTCAAGGATTATACAGGGTATAAAAAAAGCAAGACTAAATATTTATAAATAATCGCTTCTTTTTAATAACAAACTAAGATCGTGGGCCCGTTGAGAATTATCAAGGTTGCATTTCTTTATACACCCAGTACAGCTAGCGTACTTTCTATTAATATACGTTTCCCCGCTTTACCTATGTTTTCTTAATTCACTGCCTCACTCAACATTATCCTTTACAAACTTTCTTTTACCACCTCTTCCATGTTCTTTCAATCAACTGATTTCATAGCACTCCAGGTGAACTTTCTTTCATCTCTTCATAGGTGTTTGTGTTTAAACTTGTTCCCTCAGCTTCGCCACTTTTACCTCAGATCTAGCCTAATGACCAGTTTTCCTTCATCTCTCCTTATCAAATATCTATGAAAAATTAACCTTGCTATATACTTTCATCTTCAATGCGATGTCTACAACCTCACATCTTCTTCTTATCCCTTCATGTAGTATTACAGTCTGCATGTAACTAGTTTTTCTTCACCTCCCCTTATCACATGTCTATGACAAATGAACTTCCCTACACACTCATTTTCACTGGAATGTCTACTGGATCACATCTTCTTCTTATCCCTTCATATAGTATTACTGCACGATAACTATAGTTTTTCTTCACCTCCCCTTATCACATGTCTGTGACAAATGAACCTCACTATACTCTCAACTTCACTGAAATGACTCTTAACCGTTGAGATGAATAAAATTGAGGTTTATTCATCTCAATGCTCTTAACCCTTTATCAAATGTTATTGCGTATCCACACCATTTCATATGCGCATGTTCCCTCCACCCAAATCATACTACCACATTTCAATCGCGTGAAATATCAAGCTACGTGTATGTGACTGTAATTTTGTTTTTTAGTTCATGTTTTTGGCTGCTTTGCTATGTACGTACATTTTTATATTCAACTACGAAATGCTAAGTATTATCTTTGTGGTGAGAAAAAGGACTGGTAAGTAATACGGGAAAATAAAATACATCACAACCATTACGCTATTGATGATATTTATTGATTAGAACCATATCAAATTGATCACGTATCTATACACATCAATAAATTATCAATTATAAACGAATTTATACGAGAAAGATTATAATTGTGATTATTTAAGTAAGATTTGTTAATTAAGATGTAATTTAAGTAAGATTGTAATGGTGATTATTTTCATAATTGTAATCGTTGTTGTTTTGTAGGAATCCCTTCCTCATTGAATGTATTTTACAAAAAAACGCTAGAGTCAACTGATGCGAAGCCTTTCATAGTTAAAAAGGATGCAAATGAAGATGTCAATAGAGAAGAGATAAAAGATCAACCAATCCACTCTGATTACCCAACCTATCACACCTTTGAAGCGATGCTACACGATGACACGCATGCGTCAAACAACAGAGCCTTCCCAGCCAACTCCTCGTGCTCATATCAAGGAATTAGAAAGCCCATGACAACGAGTTATTCTAAAACCCTGGTTCCAGAGTGTCGTAGAAGAAAGTCAACTCTTCGTGATTGCGAAGACGTGATCAAATATTTCGGTCCTCACGGAACAATGACCCCAGGGAAGTGTGACACTAAAAAATCCATTAAAATATGTTCCATATCTGGTGGGGAAAATTACAAAAGAGAGCAAGTCCAAGTATCATGCAATGATAGTCACTGCAGAGGAAAAACAATTTTACTTGGACTGTTTAATGAACAGATAGGAAAAGTTGCATGGCGCAGATTGAGTAATACAGATGCTTTAGGTGCGCGACTTCAACACCACATTCTGACCTCAGCCTTTGCGCCTGGGTTTGCATTGTTAAAATGCGGGGAAGGTACCCAGGTCTTAAGTTTCCCAAATATTTTAAAACGGGCCAAACCTTTTCAAAGGCTGAAGAAGAGAAGACCATTCAATATAAACATCGTCCTTGAAGACTCGTTATCTCGCGCGCACTTTTACAGAACTCTGTTAAAAACTGCGTCAACTTTCAGAGATATTGTTTATAATCAAACAATTCCGTCGACCCTGCTGGAGTTTGAAAAAGTTCAAGCCTATGGATCTACCACGTTTAACAACCTCAAGAGACTTTTCACAGGACAGAAATACAACCAAGTTATCAACAACTGCAAATATACTGTCGAGGAATTTAAAGCAAATGGTAGAATGTCTAACTGTACATATGGAGTCGAAGAGATGTTTGCTCGATATAAAAACGCTGGATATAGTACACTGCTTCAAGAGGATCATTGTTGGCGCGACGCGTGGGGTTCGTTCATGGATCCACGCAGATTCTTAGACCCAATTAAGAACAAGATGGAGCGGCTTAGCAGATGGAAGGATTTTGTTCAGCTTGTTCAACTATCGGGTCGTGGAAAGGTGGTTGATGATTATGGTATGTCCATATTAACTTGTGATGCGTATAGAAGGTTAAGAGTGACAAACCCATTCAGTTCGAAAACTGTTCCAAACGTTTGCTTCGCCGGGAGGTATTATGCATCATTCTTCTTGGAGTATGTGAAAAAGTACACAGAGCTCAATGATATGGCCGATCAGCCGTTCATAGCGTATACACATGTGTTGACATCACACGATACTAATGGAAGACGTATAGTCAATGATGACGAAAGTCTGTCAGAGTTATTTCGACACGCAGCACATTTACGAAACACTTTGACGATCTTTGCCTCAGACCATGGCTCAAAAGCGACTGATTTTTCAGCATATTCAACACAAGGAAGAGAAGAGGTCTTCCAACCTTTGTTGTTTATGATCATTCCACACGAAGTCAGCAAGTTGCTTGGTTCAGAAGCAATGAATGCATTGGTGCTCAACCAAAATCGTTTGGTAGGCGTTGAAGATCTGTACAATTCATTGGTCTCGATTATAGAACCTCGCGTGAAAAAACAGACGGAAAACGCAGCCTCGAACCCAGAACATTCCAACCAGGACACTGCAGGTTCTAATCCGGAACATTTAGCTGCGTACGCAGGCCCAATTCCTCAAATTGCGGAAGAAGACGAAGGACTTGATGGTCCTCTTATGAAATCACAACTGCGAGGTTTGTTTAAACCGGTACCCTTAAACCGCATTTGCGAGGAAATGAAAATACTCCCAATTGCATTATGCCTGTGCGATGGTATGGATAAAACCGTACCGAGCAATTCTCCATTGGCTACATGGGCGGCTGAATTTTCTGTGGGAACCTTAAATAACAGAATTCAGGAACAGTACACAAAGACTAAACTAGGAAGAATGGCTACGTCAGAATTCTTTGGTTACGGCGCATGTCAGCGGTACGTAGCCACGGGTGTGACGAATGCAAGGCACGTGGTCGTCGGCATCGACCAAAAACTATTGTTCACTTTACTGGCAAAACCCATCGACCGAGAGACTGCGGAAATTTTTGACATCGAATTGACCTTTCCTATAAAAAAAAACGAACCTGGCCTAACTTTGAGCAACCTGGTCCGTGTGACGCGGTTTAATGAGTACGAAACGTGCTCGGATACGGGCGTTGAACCAAAGCTCTGCGCATGTCATCCAGACAACACAAACAACACGTTGTGGAGGAAGAGATTATTTTCGAAGATGATTTCACAAGCAAAATTCGGTTTGAAACCTCGAACACGTTTCCTTCGAAAACCGTGTCTCCTGGTTGTTTTTTGGGTTAAATTGCAAAATATTGGTGAACGCTGGCCAAGTAAAATTAGGACTTACGAAGCGATCAACCGGTGTTCAAATGTGAAATACAATTTAACAATTTTCTTCAAAGAAGCTCATACCACTCGGATTTCATTAAAATATCCTGCATATGTTACCCTACTGCCTAAGACAGTCACATTCCTTTTCACGACTAAAAACGATCTTAAAAATGACCAAACTATACCAGTATTTAGGTACATGAAGAGTATTTTAACGCACTGATAGGACACACGAATTGAGGTTAATAAGTTTACGGCACCATTGCAAGTATATAATACATAGCAATCATCGCAACTCTAGTTTACACAATGAAAGTAACTATCACCCAGATTATATATACATTAACGAATGTTATATTATTTTTATTCAACGATATTAAATGTCATATTATTTTTTATCATATAATATCATTAATATGCAGTGTTTTATTGACGAATCCGCCATTTTGAAAAGCGATAATAACACATGTGCGGTTATTCATGATAATAACACATGTTCTATTATCGTGTTTGATCCACCGATCTGGAATCAGGAAGGAGGATAAAAAACTTCTTCAAAAAACCCAGTTTTTTATTTTATAATAAAGAGAATAATGCATGGATGCTTTGAAATATGGAATTCATTTCTCGTGTTGACAAAGATATCGAATGATATCGAATTAACCGCATGCAATAGGTGCTTTCAAACGTTTTTGCGTTTTTTTAGACCCACTGTACTACCCCTTTTTGAAATCAAGCTTTTGTTAGAATTTGGATGCCTTTTTATTTTTCTAACCAACGGATGCATAAAATATAAAGTGAGACGTTTGATTTTTACTACATTGATATTTTGCGTTTGCCGTGTAGCTAAATGAGAACTTCAAATACAAAGACACTTTGTTCAGTAATCCGTTGAACCATGTCTTTGATCAACCTCGGGATATGAGCTGATATGGCGATCAATAATTTGACAATTTTCATTCCATTTATCTGGTACTCTTAGACTGCAAATTTTAGTTATTACTATTATTCATTTATTTACAAATCAAACGTTTTTACACATATCCGGACTTGTATTCGGATTCGGATAGCTGAATTCAACACTGATTGGATAAATGAACTGGTACACAAGTTTTACCAAATGTCACCTGGCAGGTTATATAATAACTCTGAGTCAATTTCTGACATTTTATGGAGATGAAAGCAATTATAAGTTAAAAGTTAAGATGAAATTCGCAAAACTGGTGAGTTTATTTAACAGTCCAAGGAAAATACCTGAATAATAATACTTTCATACAGTATGTAGCGAACGTGTTTATCATTTCTTGGGCAGAAATTTGAGGATGGCAAAGTTAATGATAAACAATGGGTAATAACTTTCCACTGAGCCCTATATGTCGATATTTTGCAAATTACACTAGGATTAACCTACAATAAACGGTAGATATCATTCTAATCGATTTATTATGAAGATATCAATGCAATGTTTATTATTTTTTAGGTCATAATTTTAGCTGCTCTGTCTGCCACATTCGTGTTTATATTTAACTACGAAATGTTGGATATTATTCTGAGAGTGAAAGAAAACATAGGTAAGTATTTCACACACGATCGCAATCCTCACAATATTGATTACATCGATTATATTTACTTTATTGATCATATTTTAGACATTAAATATAGTAATCACGCGTTAGTATTAATACTGAAAATATTCCCTAATGTTAATACTGTAATAATCATAAAAAAAATTTAACTTGTGTTACAGCATTCCGTTCTCCATTCAAAATACTTTTCCAAGAGGCTCCAGGGTCAATTGATTTGACCCTATCCATTCTAAAAAAAGATGACACTGGAGACATCGTAAACGAACGTTTAAACGAGCAAGTTCAACCAATCCACTTTGATTACCCAACCTATCACACCTTTGAAGCAATGCTACACGATGACACGCATGCGTCAAACAACAGAGCCTTCCCAGCATACTCTTCGTGCCCATATCGGGGAATTAGAAAGCCCATGACAACGAGCGATTCTAAAACCCTGGTTCCAGAGTGTCGTAGAAGAAAGTCAACTTCTCGTGATTGCAAAGACGCGATCAAATATTTCGGTCCTCACGGAACAATGACACCAGGCAAGTGTAATAACAAAAGTAATGCTGTTAAAATATGTTCCATATCTGGTGGGGAAAATTACAAAAGAGAGCAAGTCCAGGTATCATGCAATGATAGTCACTGCAGAGGAAAAACTATTTTACTTGGACTGTTTAATGATCAGATGGGAAAAGTTACATGGCGCAAATTGAATGATACAGACAACTTAAATGCGCAACTTAAACAACACATTCTGTCTTCAACCTTTGGGCCCGGATTTGCATTGTTAAAATGCGGGGAAGGTACCCAGGTCTTAAGTTTTCCAAATATTTTAAAACGGGCCAAACCTTTTCAAAGGCTGAAGAAGAGAGGACCATTCAATATCAACATCGTACTTGAAGACTCGTTATCTCGCGCGCACTTTTACAGAACTCTCTTGAAAACTGCGTCGACTTTCAGAGATATTGTTTCTAATCAAACAATTCCATCGACCCTGCTGGAGTTTGAAAAAGTTCAAGCTTATGGGTCTACCACGTTTAACAACCTCAAGAGACTTTTCACAGGACAGAAATACAACCAAGTTATCGACAACTGCAAATATACTGTCGAGGAATTTAAAGCAAATGCTAGCATGTTCAATTGTACATATGGAGTCGAAGAGATGTTTGCTCGATATAAAAACGCTGGATATAGCACACTGCTTCAAGAGGATAGCTGTTGGCGCGACGCGTGGGGCTCGCTCATGGATCCACGCAGATTCTTAGACCCAATTAAAAACGACATGGAGCGGCTTAGCAGATGGAAGGATTTTGTTCAGCTTGTTCAACTATCGGGTCGTGGAAAGGTGGTTGATGATTATGGGATGTCCATATTATCTTGTGATGTGTATGGAGAGTTTAAAGTGACAAACCCATACAGTTCGAAAACTGTTCCAAACGTTTGCTTCGCCCGGAGGTATTATGCATCATTCTTCTTGGAGTATGTAAAAAAGTACACAGAGCTCAATGATATGGCCGATCAGCCGTTCATAGCGTATACACATGTGTTGACATCACACGATACTAATGGAAGACGTATAGTCAATGATGACGAAAGTCTTCAGAGTTATTTCGACACGCAGCACATTTACGAAACACTTTGACGATCTTTGCCTCAGACCATGGCGCAAAAGGGACTGATTTTTCAGCATATTCAACACAAGGAAGAGAAGAGGTCTTCCAACCTTTGTTGTTTATGATCATTCCACACAAAGTCAGCAAGTTGCTTGGTTCAGAAGCAATGAATGCATTGGTGCTCAACCAAAATCGTTTGGTAGGCGTTGAAGATTGTACAATTCATTGGTCTCGATTATAGAACCTCGCGTGAAAAAACAGGCGGAAAACGCAGCCTTTAATCCAGAAAACTCCAACCTGGACACAGATCCTAACGCAAAACATTTGGCTCCGTACCCAGGCCCAATTCCTCAAATTGCGGAAGAAGACGAAGGACTTGATGGTCCTCTTATGAAATCACAACTGCGAGGTTTGTTTAAACCGGTACCTTTGAACCGCACTTGCGAGGAAATGAAAATAATTCCAATTGCATTATGCCTGTGCGATGGTATGGATAAAACTGTGTCGAGCAATTCTCCATTGGCTATATGGGCGGCTGAATTTGCTGTGGGAACCTTAAATAACAGAATTCAGGAACAGTACACAAAGTCTAAACAAGGAAGAATGGCTACGTCAGACTTCTTTGGTTACGGCGCATGTCAGCGGTACGTAGCCACAGGTGTGAAGAATGCGCGGCACGTGGTCGTCGGCATCGACCAAAAGCTATTGTTCACTTTACTGGCAAAACCCATCGACCGAAAGACTGCGGAAATTTTTGACATCGAATTGACGTTTCCTATAAAAAAAACCGAACCTGGCCTAACTTTGAGCAACCTGGTCCGTGTGACGCGGTTTAATGAGTACGAAACGTGCTCGGATACGGGCGTTGATCCAAAGCTTTGCGCGTGTCATCCAGACAACACAAACAACACGTTGTGGAGGAAGAGGTTATTTTTGAAGATGATTTCACAAGCGAAATTCGGTTTGAAACCTCGAACACGTCCTTCGAAAACCGTGTCTCCTGGTTGTTTTTTGGTTAAATTGCAAAATATTGGTGAACGCTGGCCAAGTAAAATTAGGACTTACGAAGCGATCAACCGGTGTTCAAATGTGACATACAATTTAACAATTTTCTTCAAAGAAGCTTATACCACTCGGATTTCATTAAAATATCCTGCATATGTCACTCTACTGCCTAAGACAGTCACATTCCTTTTCACGACTAAAAGCAGTCTTAAAAATGACAGAGCTAAACCAGTATTTAGGTTTAAAAAGAGTATTTTAACGCACTGATATTTAATTAAATGGTATTTAAAGTAGCTAAACCAGCAGTAATCACAGATTAGTGATTTGCGTTCGGAATGTGTTGATTTTGGTTAACGATCATTAACAAAAATGTTAACATTATAACGTCACAGGCTCACAGCGTATTTGATTCAAAAGGTTACCCGCAAAATGAGTAATTTAACAACAGTGATGGCTCATGTGCTATAAAAATTAACAACAAAATGTCAAAATAGAGCGAGCACATGGTCTCCAGTTACTATGACGACACATCAAAACAAGGCAAATCTGACATCGCGAATCTCGATATGACACGGCTACGAAGCGTTCTCTTTCGTCGAACGCAATTATAAAACAATTCTACCACTCGCTTTTGTCGTATATATACCAACTGGGTGCTACGCACCTCCGGTCGGCTATCAACATCCGGAATTGTATTCAGATAGCTGAGTTCTACACTGATTGGATCAATTCAACTGGTACACAAGTTTTAAAACATGTTACCTGGCAGGTTATATAACTCGATGTCTAAATCTGATCTTTTATGTCGATGAAAACAACTGTTCTTTTAAAGGTTTATGATGAAATTTGCAAAACTGGTGAGTTAAATTAGAAGTTCAAAATAATATTTTTAACAGTAAACAGCGAAGGTGTTTATCATTTCTTGAGCACTAAATTTAAGACAGCAAAAATAATAAACAATAAACTTGGTAATGACTTTCTCGCCCCATGCATAAATATATCAGTGATATATATTTCGAAAAATTACAGTAGAATCAAACTATAATACAAAGGTAGAATTTATCTCAATCAATTTATTATGTAGATATATTTGTATTGATCAATATTTTTTATTTCAGTTCATGATTTTTGCTGCTGTTTTATCAGCATTCGTGTTTATATTTAACTACGAAATGCTGGATATTATTCTTGTGATGAAAGAAAGAATTGGTAAGTATTTCACACATAATGGTGAGGATCACGATATTGATTACATCGAATATCTTTACTTTATTGATTATATTGTAGATGTTCAATGCATTAATCACGAATCGGTATATATTTGATAATACTTATATTGTAATATTCATTACGAAAACTAAGAACTTAACATTTTGTTACAGCATTCCGTTCCCCATTCAAAATGCTATTCCAAGAGGCTCCAGGGTCAATTGATTTGAGGCTATCCATTGTAAAAAACGATGACACTGGAGACATCGTAAACGAACGTTCAAACGAGCAGGTTCAACAAAGCCACTCTGATTACCCAACCTATCACACCTTTGAAGCAATGCTACACGATGACACGCATGCGTCAAACAACAGAGCCTTCCCAGCATACTCTTCGTGCCCATATCGCGGAATTAGAAAGCCAAGGACAACGAGTGATTCTAAAACCCTAGTTCCAGGAGTGTCGGAGAAGAAAGTCAACTTCTCATGATTGCGAAGACGTGATCAAATATTTCGGTCCTCACGGAACAATGACACCAGGCAAGTGTAACACAAAAAATGCTGTTAAAATATGTTCCATATCTGGTGGGGAAAATTACAAAAGAGAGGAAGTCCAAGTATCATGCAATGATAGTCACTGCAGAGGAAACACAATTTTTCTTGGAATATTTAATGATCAAATTGGAAACGTTACATGGCGCAAATTGAATAATACAGACAACTTAAACGCGCAACTTAAACAACACATTTTGTCTTCAACCTTTGGGCCTGGGTTTGCATTGTTAAAATGCGGGGAAGGTACCCAGGTCTTAGGTTTTCCAACTATTTTAAAACGGGCCAAACCTTCTCAAAGACTGGAGAAGAGAAGACCATTCAATATCAACATCGTAGTTGAGGATTCGTTATCTCGCGCGCATTTTTACAGAACTCTTTTAAAAACTGCGTCGACTTTCAGGGATATTGTTTATAATCAAACAATTCCATCGACCCTGCTGGAGTTTCAAAAAGTTCAAAGCTATGCAGCAAAAACATATCAAAGCCTTCAAAGACTGTTTGCAGGACGAAAATACTTAGACGTTGGAGAGAACTGCAAATATACTGTCGAGGAATTTAAAGCAAATGGTAGCATGTTCAACTGTACATATGCAGTCGAAGAGATGTTTGCACGATATAAAAACGCTGGATATAGTACACTGCTTCAAGAGGATCATTGTTGGCACGACGCGTGGGGTTCTTTCATGGATCCACGCAAACAGTTAGACCCAGTTACAGACGAGATGCAGCGGCTTAGCAGATGGAAGGATTTTGTTCAGCTTGTTCAATTATCGGGTCGTCAACAGGCGATTGATGATTATGGTATGTCCATATTAACTTGTGATGTGTACAGAGAGTTCAAAGTGACAAACCCATTTAGTTCGAAAATTATTCCAAACGTTTGCTTCGCCGGGAGGCATTATGCATCATTCTTCTTGGAGTATGTGAAAAAGTACACAGAGCTCAATGATATAGCCGATCAGCCGTTCATAGCGTATACACATGTGTTGACATCACACGATACTAATGGAAGACGTATAGTCAATGATGACGAAAGCCTCTCAGAGTTATTTCGACACGCAGCACATTTACGAAACACTTTGACGATCTTTGCCTCCGACCATGGCGCAAAAGCGACTGATTTTGCAGCATATTCAACACAAGGAAGAGAAGAGGTCTTCCAACCTTTGTTGTTTATGATCATTCCACACGAAGTCAGCAAGTTGCTTGGTTCAGAAGCAATGAATGCATTGGTACTCAATCAAAATCGTTTGGTAGGCGTTGAAGATCTGTATAACTCATTGGTCTCGATTATAGAACTTCGCGTGTGGGCTGAAAGCTTAGCCTCGAACCCAAATCATTCCAACCAGAACACTGCAGGTTCTAATCCGAAGCATTCGGTTGCGTTCGCTGACCCAATTTCAAAAACGTCTAGGGAAGAGGAAGGGCTTGATGGACCTCAGATAAAATCACATCTGCAAGGTTTATTTAGACCAGTATTTTTAAACCGCACTTGCAAAGAAATGAAAATAAGTTCGGTTGCATTATGCCTGTGCGATGGCATGGAAAACACAATCTCGAACGACACTGACGCAGTCAGGTGGGCGGCTGAATTTGCGCTAGGAACCTTAAATAACAGAATTCAGAAACAGTACACGACAAATCTGAAGTCTCAGCTGGGAAAGATGGCTACGTCTAAATTCTTTGGTTACGGCGCATGTCAGCGGTACGTAGCCACGGTTGTGACAAATGCTCGCCAAGTCGTCGTTGGCATCAACCAGAAGTTATTGTTCACTTTGCTGGCAAAACCCAATGACCGAAAAACTGCGGAAATTTTTGACGTCGAATTGACGTTTCCCATGAAACAAGGTGAACATGGTATAATTTTGAATAATCTGGTTCGTGTATCCCGGTTTAATGAGTATGAAATATGCTCGGATACGGGCGTTGATCCAAAGCTGTGCGCATGTCATCCTTATAAAACTAACAACACCTTGTGGAGGAGGAAATTGTTTTCGATGGTGACTTCACAAGCCATTTTGGGAATGAAACCTCAGACACAGTTTCTTGATAAGCCGTGTCTTTTGATAATTGCTCGAGTTACAAAGACAGAAATACGCCCCGGACGTTGGCAAAATGCCACGGAGACATACGAAGCAATCAACCGGTGCAGAAATGTGAAATACAAATTAAAAATTTCTTTTAAACGCATCTATAAAATGAGGATTTCATTGAAATATCCTGCAATTGTAACCTTACTGCCGAAGACAGTCACGTTTCTTTATACGGCTATAAACAACTGGATATTTGGCAAAGCTGTGCCTAAATTTAGTTTTAAAAAGACTGTATTATATCGCAGTAATACAACGAAGAAGAAACTGTGATGTTTGTTGGATGGAAAAGCTAAAAAATACAAATTCATATTTATCAGTTTCTGGACAATCAGAAACGAGCATTTTGGAATTAACTACGATTTAACAGACTCTAAGTTATGTATTTTATAAACATGCACAACAACGATTATTAAAAAAGCATGATCTCAATGGGAAGTTATTTCTTAAAGACTCGGACCAGTTGTATCAAGCTCATTTAGCTTAAACGCTGGTTAAGTTCAAAATAGAAATCAAGTCTATCGTTCTATTCAAGAAGCAAACAAAATGTTTTTAACCCTAATACAACGATACTGTTTCAACTACATATTCAGTGCATAATATTCAAGTTGATTCATTCAAAAGAGATGTAAAAGTGTTATTTAATTTTGACTTATCCGTCGTTTCAGCTATAAACGGGTTTCATACAACCGGCCCCCGGTATATCGAGCCAGTAAAGTAGCCAGCTCGACGATTAAGTGTCTCTATGCAAATTAAAAGTTATACCATTATTCAATTCTTCAGAAATTAATATATTTTCAAAGTCAATTAACACGAAAATATACTTGCACAGCGACACAATTTTGTCGGACTGGCTTCGCTACTATTTCATCTAGCTGAATTCTACACTGATTGGATAAACCCAACTGGTAGACAAGTATTGAAGTGTGCTACCTGTCAGGTTATATCTGTTTAAATGTGACCTTTATTGTCAAAGAGGATGAAAGCAACTACTAATCGAAAAGTTTAAGATGAAATTCGCAAAACTGGTGAGTTATAAGAGCATTTCACAAAAATAATTAAATAATAACATTTTTATAAAGCATGTAGCGAATGTGTTTATTATTTCTTGGGCACAAATTTGAAGATGGCAAAGATAATAAACAATGGGTAATAACTTTCCACTGATAATTTGATAAAATATAGGTGAAAACATTACTCCGAAAATAACATCTTGTAAACTCAAGATAATTATGAGCTATAACAACAAGACAAGAATTTTAAAGCGATATTTCGACTTTATTTCAAAGTCATTGTCAAACCAGAATGACAATGGTTTAAAAATGACTTTGAAATAAAGTCGAAATATATCACTTTAAAATTCTTGTCTTGTTGTTATAGCTCATATCTTGAGTTTACAAGTTGTCGTTTTTCGAAGTAATGTTTTTGTAACTTTTCACTCAGCCCTATATGACGATATCTTGCAAAATTACACTAGAATTAACCTATAATAAACAGTAGATATCTAATCGATTTATTATGAAGATATCAATGCAATGTTTATTATTTTTAGGTCATAATTTTAGTTGCTCTGTCTGCCACATTCGTGTTTATATTTAACTACAAAATGTTGGATATTATTCTGAGAATGAAAGGAAATATCGGTAATTATTTCACGCAGAGCGAAGATATTGATTACATCAATTATATTTACTTTATTGATTAGATTTTAGACAGTAAATATAGGAATCACGCATTAGTATATCAATACTGAAAATATTGGATAATATCAATTAGAAAAAAATTCAAAATTATGTTACAGCATTCCGTTCCTCAATTAATTTGAGGCTCTCCATTGTTGAAAAAGATGACAGTGAAGACATCGTAAAAGAACCCAGTAGTTCAAACGAGCAAGTTCAACCAATCCACTCTGATTACCCAACCTATCACACTTTTGAGGCAATGCTACACGACGACACGCATGAGTCAAACAACAGAGCCTTTCCAGCATACTCTTCGTGCCCATATCGGGGAATAAGAAAGCCAAGGGAAACGAGTGATTCTAAAACCCTGGTTCCAGAGTGTCGTAGAAGAAAGTCAACTTCTCGTGATTGCGAAGACGTGATCAAATATTTCGGTCCTCACGGAACAATGACACCAGGGAAGTGCGATATTGAAGATGCTGTTAAAATATGTTCCATATCTGGTGGGGAAAATTACAAAAGAGAGCAAGTCCAAGTATCATGCAATGATAGTCACTGCAGAGGAAAAACTATTTTACTTGGACTGTTTAATGAAAAGATGGGAAAAGTTACATGGCGCAAATTGAATGATACAGACGACTTAAATGCGCAACTTAAACAACACATTCTGTCTTCAACCTTTGGGCCCGGATTTGCATTGTTAAAATGCGGGAAAGGTACCCAGGTCTTAAGTTTTCCAACTATTTTAAAACGGGTTAAACCTTCTCGAAGGCTGAAGAAGAGAAGACCATTCAATATCAACGTCGTAGTTGAGGACTCGTTATCTCGCGCGCACTTTTACAGAACTCTCTTAAAAACTGCGTCGACTTTTAGAGATATTGTTTATAATCAAACAATTCCATCGACCCTCCTGGAGTTTGAAAAGGTTCAAGGCTATGAAACAAACACATATAAAAACCTTCAGAGACTGTTTGCAGGACGAAAATACTTACACGTTAAAAAGAACTGCAAATATACTCTCGAGGAATTTAAAGCAAATGGTAGCACGTTTAACTGTACGCATGGAATCGAAGAGATGTTTGCTCGATATAAAAACGCTGGATATAGTACACTGCTTCAAGAAGATAACTGTTGGTATGACTCGTGGGGTTCGTTCATGGATCCACGCGAAAACATAGGTCCAGTTAGGAGCAAGATGGAGCGGCTTAGCAGATGGAAGGATTTTGTTCAGCTTGTTCAACTATCGGGTCGTGGAAAGGTGGTTGATGATTATGGGATGTCTATATTAACTTGTGATGTTTACAGAAAGTTTAAAGTGACAAACCCTTATAATTCGAAAACTGTTCCAAACGTTTGCTTCGCCGGGAGGCATTATGCATCATTCTTCTTGGAGTATGTGAAAAAGTACACAGAGCTCAATGATATGGCCGATCAGCCGTTCATAGCGTATACACATGTGTTGACATCACACGATACTAATGGAAGACGTATAGTCAATGATGACGAAAGTCTTTCAGAGTTATTTCGACACGCAGCACATTTACGAAACACTTTGACGATCTTTGCCTCAGACCATGGCGGAAAAGTGATTAATTTTGCAGCATATTCAACACAAGGAAGAGAAGAGGTCTTCCAACCTTTGTTGTTTATGATCATTCCACACGAAGTCAGCAAGTTGCTTGGTTCAGAAGCAATGAATGCATTGGTGCTCAATCAAAATCGTTTGGTAGGCGTTGAAGATCTGTACAACTCATTGGTCTCGATTATAGAACCTCGCGTGAAAAAACAGACGGAAAATGCAGCCTCGAACCCAGAACATTCCAACCAGGACACTGCAGGTTCTAATCCGAAACATTTAGCTGCGTTCGCTGACCCAATTTCAAAAACTTTTAGGGAAGAGGAAGGACTTGATGGACCTCTGATAAAATCACGTCTGCAAGGTTTATTTAGACCAGTATTTTTAAACCGCACTTGCAAAGAAATGAAAATAAGTTCGGTTGCATTATGCCTGTGCGATGGCATGGAAAACACGATCTCGAACGACACTGGTACAGTCAGGTGGGCGGCTGAGTTTGTGCTGGGAACCTTAAATAACAGAATTCAGGAACAGTACACAACAACTCTGAAGACTCAGCTGGGAAAGATGGCTACGTCTAAATTCTTTGGTTACGGCGCTTGTCAGAGGTATGTAATTACGGGTGTGACAAATGCGCGGCAAGTCGTCGTTGGCATCAACCAAAAGCTATTGTTCACTTTACTGGCAAAACCCATTGACCGAAAGACTGCGGAAATTTTTGACGTCGAATTGACGTTTCCCATGAAAATAGGTGAGCATGGTATAATTTTGAATAATCTGGTTCGTGTATCCCGGTTTAATGAGTATGAAATGTGCTCGGATACGGGCGTTGATCCAAAGCTGTGCGCATGTCATCCTTATAAAACTAACAACACCTTGTGGAGGAGGAAATTGTTTTCGATGGTGACTTCACAAGCCACTTTAGGAATGAAACCTCAGACACAGTTTCTTGATAAGCCGTGTCTTGTGATAATTGCTCGGGTTAAAACGATACAAATACGCCCTGGACGTTGGCAAAATGCCACGGAGACATACGAAGCAATCAACCGGTGCAAAAATGTGAAATACAAATTAAGAATTTCGTTTAGACGCGCCATTAAAACGAGGATTTCATTGAAATATCCTGCAATTGTAACTCTACTGCCGAAGACAGTCACATTCCTTTATACGGCTATAAACAACTGGAGATTTGGCAAAGCTGTGCCTAAATTTAGTTTTAAAAAGACTGTATTATATCGCAGTAATACAACGGACAAGAAACTGTAATGTATGTTTGATGGATGGATGGATGGATGGATGGATGGATGGATGGATGGATGGATGGATGGATGGATGGATGGATGGATGGATGGATGGATGGATGGATGGATGGATGGATGGATGGATGGATGGATGGATGGATGGATGGAAAAGCTAACCAAATACAAATTCATATTCATTAGTTTAAGGACTATGGGCCGGGTGAATAAAAAAGTAGCTAGTTCACTTGGGACTAAAGTTTGTGAGAATTAGCCTATCAGAAACATGTGTTTTGGAGATACCTACGATTTAATAGACTCCAGGTTATGTATTTTATAAATATGCAATACTGCCAATTGCCTATATTAAAAAAGCTTGATCTAAATGCGGAGTTATTTTTTTATGCACCCGGTATACCGAGCCAGTAACGTAGCCAGCTCCACGATTAAAGGTCTCTATCCAAATTTTATGTAATACCATTATTCAATTCTTCAGAAATTGATTATTTTCAAAGTCAATTAACACGAAAATAGACTTGCAGAGCGGCAAAATTTCGTCGGACTGGCTTCGCTACTATTTCATCTAGCTGAATTCTACACTGATTGGATAACTCCAACTGGCAGACAAGTATTGAAGTGTGCTACCTGTCAGGTTAAATAGCTCACTGTTTAAATGTGACTTTTATTGTCAAAGAGAATAAAAGCAATTATTACTTGAAAGTTTAAAATGAAATTCACAAAACTGGTGAGTTAAATGAGCATTTCAACAAAAATAATCGAATAATAATATTTTTATACAGTATGTAGCGAACGTGTTTATCATTTCTTGGGTACAAATTTGAAGATGGCAAAGATAATATAAAACAATGGGTAATAACTTTCCACTGAGCCATACATGTCGATATTTTGCAAAATTACACTATAGGAATAACTTAAAATACAGGGCAAATTTCATTCCAATCGATTTCTTATGAAGATATATTTTCAATGCTTATTTTTTAGGTAATACTTTTAGCTGCTCTGTTATCCACATTCGTGTTTATATCAAACTACGTATTATTGGATATTATTCAGGGCATGAAAGATAACATCGGTAAGTATTTCACACATGATGGCGAAGATCACAATTTGATTACATCAAGTATATTTACTTTACTCATTATATTTTAAACATCAAATATAGTAATCACACTGTAATACTGTATATCAATACTAAAACTATTGCCATAATATTAACATTGTAACGATCAAAACAGACAAAATTCAAAATTATATTACAGCATTCCGTTCCTCAATTAATTTGGGGTTCTCCATTGTTGAAAAAGATAACAGTGAAGACATCGTAAAAGAACCCAGTAGTTCAAACGAACAAGTTCAACCAATCCACTCTGATTACCCAACCTATCACACCTTTGAAGCGATGCTACACGATGACACGCATGCGTCAAACAACAGAGCCTTCCCAGCCAACTCCTCGTGCTCATATCAAGGAATTAGAAAGCCCACGACAACGAGTGATTCTAAAACCCTGGTTCCAGAGTGTCGTAGAAGAAAGTCAACTTCTCGTGATTGCGAAGACGTGATCAAATATTTCGGTCCTCACGGAACAATGACACCAGGGAAGTGCGATATTAAAGATGCTGTTAAAATATGTTCCATATCTGGTGGGGAAAATTACAAAAGAGAGCAAGTCCAAGTATCATGCAATGATAGTCATTGCAGAGGAAAAACTATTTTACTTGGACTGTTTAATGAAAAGATGGGAAAAGTTACATGGCGCAAATTGAATAATACAGACAACTTAAACGCGCAACTTAAACAACACATTCTGTCTTCAACCTTTGCGCCTAGGTTTGCATTGTTAAAATGCGGGAAAGGTACCCAGGTCTTAGGTTTTCCAACTATTTTAAAACGGGCCAAACCTTCTCGAAGGCTGGAGAAAAGAAGAACATTCAGTATCAACATCGTAGTTGAGGACTCGTTATCTCGCGCACACTTTTACAGAACTCTCTTAAAAACTGCGTCGACTTTTAGAGATATTGTTTATAATCAAACCATTCCATCGACTCTGCTGGAGTTTGAAAAGGTTCAAGGCTATGGATCTACCACGTTTAACAACCTCAAGAGACTTTTCACAGGACAGAAATACAACAAAGTTATCGACAACTGCAAATATACTGTCGAGGAATTTAAAGCAAATGGTAGCATGTTCAATTGTACATACGGAGTCGAAGAGATGTTTGCTCGATATAAAAACGCAGGATATAGTACACTGCTTCAAGAAGATCATTGCTGGCGCGACGCGTGGGGTTCGTTCATGGATCCACGCAAACAGTTAGACCCAGTTAAAGACGAGATGCAGCGGCTTAGCAGATGGAAGGATTTTGTTCAGCTTGTTCAACTATCGGGTCGTCAACAGACGATTGATGATTATGGTATGTCCATATTAACTTGTGATGTGTACAGAAAGTTCAAAGTGACAAACCCATTTAGTTCGAAAATTACTCCAAACGTTTGCTTCGCCGGGAGGCATTATGCATCATTCTTCTTGGAGTATGTGAAAAAGTACACAGAGCTCAATGATATGGCCGATCAGCCGTTCATAGCGTATACACATGTGTTGACATCACACGATACTAATGGAAGACGTATAGTCAATGATGACGAAAGTCTTTCAGAGTTATTTCGACACGCAGCACATTTACGAAACACTTTGACGATCTTTGCCTCTGACCATGGCGCAAAAGCGACTGATTTTGCAGCATATTCAACACAAGGAAGAGAAGAGGTCTTCCAACCTTTGTTGTTTATGATCATTCCACACGAAGTCAGCAAGTTGCTTGGTTCAGAAGCAATGAATGCACTGGTACTCAACCAAAATCGTTTGGTAGGCGTTGAAGATCTGTATAACTCATTGGTCTCGATTATAGAACTCGCGTGGGACGGAAAACGCAGCCTCGAACCCAGAACATTCCAACCAGGACACTGCAGGTTCTAATCCGAAACATTTAGCTCCGTACGCAGGCCCAATTTCAAAAACTTTTAGGGAAGAGGAAGGACTTGATGGACCTCTGAAAAAATCACGTCTGCAAGGTTTATTTAGACCAGTATCTTTAAACCGCACTTGCAAAGAAATGAAAATAAGTTCGGTTGCATTATGCCTGTGCGATGGCATGGAAAACACAATCTCGAACAACACTGGTACAGTCAGGTGGGCGGCTGAATTTGTGCTAGGAACCTTAAATAACAGAATTCAGGAGCAGTACACGACAAATATTAAGACTCAGCTGGGAAAGATGGCTACGTCTAAATTCTTTGGTTACGGCGCTTGTCAGAGGTATGTAATTACGGGTGTGACAAATGCTCGCCAAGTCGTCGTTGGCATCAACCAGAAGTTATTGTTTACTTTACTGGCAAAACCCAATGACCGAAAAACTGCGGAAATTTTTGACGTCGAATTGACGTTTCCCATGAAACAAGGTGAGCATGGTATAATTTTGAATAATCTGGTTCGTGTATCCCGGTTTAATGAGTATGAAATATGCTCGGATACGGGCGTTGATCCAAAGCTGTGCGCATGTCATCCTTATAAAACTAACAACACCTTGTGGAGGAGGAAATTGTTTTCGATGGTGACTTCACAAGCCACTTTAGGAATGAAACCTCAGACACAGTTTCTTGATAAGCCGTGTCTGGTGATAATTGCTCGAGTTACAAAGACAGAAATACGCCCCGGACGTTGGCAAAATGCTACGGAGACATACGAAGCAATCAACCGGTGCAGAAATGTGAAATACAAATTAAAAATTTCTTTTAGACGCGCCATTAAAACGAGGATTTCATTGAAATATCCTGCAATTGTAACCTTACTGCCGAGGACAGTCACGTTTCTTTATACGGCTATGAACAACTGGATATTTGGCAAAGCTGTGCCTAAATTTAGTTTTAAAAAGACTGTATTATATCGCAGTAATACAACGAACAAGAAACTGTGATGTTTGTTGGATGGAAAAGCTAACCAAATACGAATTCATATTTATCAGTTGATGAACTAAGGGCCGATGGCATAATAAAGTAGTTCACTTGGGACTTAAGTTTGTGTCAAAATTATAGTCAATCAGAAACGTGTATTTTGGAGTTATAACTACTGATTTAACAGACTCCAACTTAAAGCCTAAGCGATTAAAAAGATTAATATAAAGATTTGCGTTAACCCGGGGTTAACGTAACCGAGTTTTGAACAACAGGACCAAGATCATTAAGGAGACGAGTATTAGTTCACCGGTTTAAGAAAGAGAATATATATTCCCTCTATCGCAATTTAATTTTACAAAAAGAGGAGAGATAGGTACCTGCAGTCTAAAACCTACAATATAACTTTTTAAAATCACCTAAAGCCACAAAATGCTATATTTCGACAGAATAACATAACGTTCTATTCGATCCGTTGTTTCCCAAGATGATGAATGGGACGATACTAATCCCATTATGGAATTCAACAGATTCGTTTTGTCCAACAATCGCCGTTTCGTGCAGTGAAGAAGAGAAGCATTTAGTTCTACCTGCTGTCTGTCACACTTTATCGAGCAAATCATGTTCCCTGCATTAATCATTAACCAGCGACCAGAAATCCAGCCAATAGGATTGCCCCAATCTCCGAGATTGGCAGTAGGTTTAAACCAAAGAGAGAATGACCTCACAAACCAAGTATCCTGCTCACTGAACCGAAAGAGGATTGTTTTGTGATGCCCATAACCGTGAAAAATCATGGCAAAGATCAAGCTTTTGGAATTTATGCTTTTGGACATTTTGCCGGGATTAAAAAGCGTTTTGTAAAAACAATGCAGCCCTTGAAGTAGGAGGGAATATTAAAGGCACTCTTCGACTTCATCTACGGTATGTTTCGGGAACCAGGACAAATGGAGGAAATGCATGAGGCTCATTTTTATCACGAAGAACCACTGCCGACTCAAGTAAACTCGCCTCTTACATACGAGAAGGGAGGCTTACACTTGAACTTACATACAGAAATACACCAAAATCCAAGACTTGGGCAAATACGTCGAAACAACGTACCCACAGAGATACATTCACCTGATTTCGGAATCTTAAAACTTGCTTCGCCCGACCTGGAGAAGATGTTGCTTGCGTTTCAATCGGGAACGAATGAAAGTCCTTCGTCAGCACACGTGCCAGTAAACGCAATAACAAGCGAACAAGTGGGCTTCGCAAAAGGCTTACCAGAGGTCTTACAGGAACTTCATGATAGGCAGGAAAACACGGAGACAATGAAGTCTATTATACCTCAGATTCATACGAGCTATGTGGAAGAAACGGCAAGCTCAACAGATCAACTTTACCTAACTACGGATGCAAATGGGGTAATCACAGTTGCGAGTGGTAGGGAAAAATATCCAAACACCCAAAACTTTTGCCCTGTTTCGTCAGAAAATAATACAGACAAACAATTAGGGCAGACTTATGTTCTTCCAAGTTATCCGACGAACGCTTTACTTCCGAATACAACCGGGCAGCTCTACACGACGCCATTACGACATCCTACGGAAGATCACGACGCCGTCAATCAGTTACGCGCGCTCACGGCATACAATAACGTGCTCGCGACAAACTCCGCGTTTCCGTCGCAAGTTTTTAAACTGGACGATTCGGCAATTTTTGGCGGAAACTCGACGCTGCAGCCCATCGACCTCGAGATGCAAGAGATGGTGAAACGGGAAAGAAAAAAACAAAGAAATCGAGTTGCCTCGTCGAAATGTCGGAAGAGGAAACTTGAGAAGGAAGCAGTTCTGGAGTCAACCGTGAAAGACTTGAGATCAAGAAACGTGGAACTGAGTACTCTGGCGAACGCATTAAAACAACAAATATGCGATCTCAAACAAAAGGTAATGGATCACGTGACTGAGGGTTGTCCAATCACGTTGCACAACGTGGAAGACCCGGATGACCTGTATAACGAGGAAGACTGGGGGACGTTTACTGAATGAACGTAACCGAGATTGGGAGATAGGATTGCTTTGCCGTTTATATACAGAATGGGGGTATATACGAGGTTTGAGGATGAATCCAGGGTATATGGGGATATAGTCTGAAATTTTCTTCTTAATGATCGCAAATCTGATTCGAAGTCTTCAAGATTCCCGTAGATTGCCCGTCCCCGGGAGACTCAGACGTCAGACTACGGGAGAACAAAGGCTCGATTGATAGTGCGATATGTTGGCCAGGCTTTATTGATCAAAGAAAAAGGAAGAACAACGAACAACATGATAGAAATCCATCTTCGATCTGGCGCACTTAGAAACAATGTATGAAGATGTAACACCTACTCCTTGTTCTAAGATCGCTGGATTTGTTGGTAAAATACCACGATGTACAAGAAGGAACAGTCTACCTGGAGTGCTTATGGTTTGGTTAGAATATACAGGGGGGAAGGGGTAACAACATGCTACCTCGTAGTTTTTTTCTAAATGTTAGGTTAACTGGGATACTATAGGTTCTCCTTTGACTATGTTATTTCATAAAAAATCAGAAGGGTATCATGTTATGACTAATCTGATACTTGTGAAATTTAAGAAATAAAACAGAATGAAAATTGCAAGCATTTGCGTTGACTTTATTTTCAGCTGAATTGGCAGTGATATTACAAAATTAAGTTCACAATCATTTGAGAAATATTACATATATATACCGCATTACAAAAGGACACCCCCCACCCCCCCGCAAACTCCCTTGATTTTAACAATATAAAATTTGGGTCGATTAAATTAAATAAATACGAATAGCATTTGTATACAAGAGATTGCAAGCAAGGATTAGATTGGTATTACTGTTATACATTATATGATTAATTTTAGACAAGGCAAAGCGTATAAACAAAACGATGGTTGAGTGTGGTTTTGGCTACAATAAATACTATATCATCGTTGTATTTGGGGATGATTATATGTTATATTTTGGCTTGAAATATATTATAGGATGAAATTAATGTTAAGCAATGATATAGGTTGCAAAGAGTTAGACCCTTTATAGGCAACAGCGCGAGTGAATACGATGGGATGATTTGTAAATTGAGTGAATGAAATTCATTTTGATTTATATCTTTTAGAGTTGCAAAAATCTGCAGCAACTTATTTTAATTAGCAACAGATTAATGTTAGTATTGACAAGTCTCAGACTCTCTTAGCTGAGGTTAACAAAAAGGACAAACGACACACCGCTGGTTCTCCGTTCCTACTCAGGCTGATCGTCTTCAATTTCTCGCAATTTGCCCAATGATGCAACTTTTATATCCGATAAACTTGTAGTCACCAATCCATTTTGAAACACCTCGCATCCGTCTTTAGACCTTGACATAGACACAACTTCCTTCTCCTGTCCGTTCTTCTGTTCATTCTTCACCCCAGGTAAAGCATTCTTCTCCTTATTCACCCCATTTGCACCGCCGTGACCATTACTCACCTCTTCTATCTCATCGCTAGCACTCTCTTCCCCTTTTCGTCTCGTCTTCCCGAGTTCATGATCCCTCGCGGAACACACAGGCATTTTACTAACCGGCTGAAATTTATTAAAATGGCAAAAATCGACCTCGAGTTCCCCTTTGAAAAACAAATCATCATGGCGAGGCATTGGAACGAAATTACATCCCCAGACAATTTCATTTGCTGTGTAAGACGTTCTAGCTTGCATCGTCAAGCCTGTACTTTCGATGACCCCTTCCAAAAACACGACCAATTCAACATTCGCTTTAAGCATATCCAAACTACTCATGGAGTAAAGCGGACTATCTTTGTTAATAACGTGTGCAATTGTGTTTGGTATTATCATAAAGGTATAATATATCTCTTCGCCTTCACCTTCAGACTCAAATCCATTACCGATGCTCAATTTTTCGTGGAAATACGGCAACTCTCCCTCGTTTGTCTGACGTGTATAAAACATTTCCACTTGTATGTGACATTCCAGTAATTGCGATGCCCTGAGGTCAGCGACTCGAAACATGAGGCAGAGATTATCGTCCCTCATTCCTATCACGGCTTTCTCAGAAAATAGCACAGTTCGTGAGCGTTTTTTAGGCCTCGATGCTTTGGCGAACACGATCCCCAGTAAAGTCGCGGCTATAAATGAGCCAACTAAAGTCTGAATTAAAAGAAGTACCACACCTTCCGGACAGTTTGGTGTCACCTTGAAGAAAAATAAGTAGATGAGGTTAGAGACAGCATGACATGCACAGTGATATATTGAAACCACTCAGGACACTGAAAAATTCAAAAATCATTCGAATGATGACAGGGGGACTAGGATAAGATAGAACTTTACTTGACTAAGCTGGCCACTTTCGCTTAAGCTGCTCCGTAAGTGGGACGTATATAGATAATATATGAGACACAAAACTATTAAGTTAACTATCCTTTCGTACAATCGGCCCTTGAATAGAAAAGCAGCCAATATTACTGAGAACCTAGAATACATATCACAAACGAGTAGCCAACACGATTGAACAATGTGTAATATAATTGTTTAGCCTGGTAGGCCCTGGTTTCCATTCGCTGTAGTTGTCGTGAAGTCATTCAAGTAAAAGTCATTTTCACCGATGAGAAATAGTCTGGATGTAAACTTCTTTCTACTTCTGTATTCAAATCGGTCATTATTGACTCTGCACACACAAAGAATTGAAAGAAATACTCTATCACATCATTCACCACCTTGGCATACCGACGACAAGTATTTTCATATACTGCAGCATAACATTGTTTATTTTTCATCAGGCCGGCGTGTTTTAAACATTTCGTCTTCCTCCCTTCGCTGTTCAGTCTTGGTATGGAAGCTAGTTTATTTTACGAGCAAGGAGGAATGCGCGACTTATCTCTTTACGGCACACAGCCATTTAAATATATTTGTCTCTACTTCTGTATTCAAATCTTGATAGATTTCGAGGAGGATTGTTGGCGCGGAATAGTTAAAGTGCATTATTTCGTGAGGACATTAAAGGGATTTGCTAATCTGCTTGAACTGAAGTGTTTTCAGTTATGATTGTAAAACGTCTATCCTGTCCCACACGACTAACAACTTTGCTTTCTAAAGACCTTAAAAGCACCTGGTCACCAAAAATGACATTATTTGTCGTAATTGCGGAAAAAGTCCATCAAAACTTCGACATTGAAATAACATCTAGCAAGATACCTCTAATGACATTATTATGACACGGTGGTTTTGGTATTTCCTTGACAACTTCGAGAGGGATAAAGAGGTCACGATAAAGAAGCAAGCAATAAAGCTGACACGCACATTAAATCCCCCGCAGGTGCTGAAAATTTATGACGTCTCATCTTTTTAATTCGGCGGAATCGAATTGCGAGAAAAATAATCCAAGTTCTCACGCAAGACATCATTGAAACATTTCCTGCGTCACACAATGAAATTTTACATCGTGGGTTTGAAACTACTTCGAATAAAACAAGTCGCTCCGTTAATAACAACGGGACAATGAAGCATTGAAAACATGTCTCTGAGGGAAGTTTTTAGCAGCTAAAAAATTTGATGTAAGGACGGGATTTAGCTACTTGATTTTAAACACAATCGATGTTTATATATTATTTAGCATAACAATGATGCAGTTAGGTCAGGATTCTGTTTGGAATGTGTCATAAAAATTCCAATATCCTGCGTGGGAAATACACTCAGGTAACGGAGTTGGGAAAAACCTCTAACACCTAGAGTCTCCAAATCCTCTTTGAAAAATGCACGAATCCCTGAGAAATTCAAAGGGCACCAAATCACTATTTCGAAACTCCTTAGGCTTAGAAGTGTCAGAAAAGAGTTTTCAGTAGGAAGTTGACATGCTTACATTTGTTCCACCGCTAAGGGCAGGTCAGGTTGGGCCAGCATAAGATTTCACATTTCCCTGACCTGACGTGTTTGCCATTCAAGATTCACATGCGCGACTATATAGCGTGCGGGAATGACGAATATTGCTAAACGCTTGCGGCACATCATTTATATAGCAATTTCTGCTCCGTCCAGTCACGCTATTTTGCATGCGCACAAGCAATATCATTACCTCCCGACGAAAACACAGCAAAGCTTCCTATATAGAGTACGTTTTCTTCACCAATATAATCCAAATACACCAAATTGAATCTCTAGCAGGTGCCACGGTGTTCTTTGTGGAAGACAAGAAAGCTCTTAGCCTCTCAAGACTTTATACAATAACACAAGGAGTGAATATTCTGTTCCCTCATGCGCGCGTTGGAAATTCAATATATTAGGCAATGATTATTTTTCAACTCATGATGTACAGAACAAACTTTTATCACTGTCTTGTCAGGCGGAATTTGATCGTAATAGGGAGAATTGATGATTGCTGACAGATATAATCGAGATGATAATTTCACTGAGGGCATAAATACGCAGCTTATTTACTCTTTGTAAAAAGAACAACCTTTTCGATTTGGAAATTTTCAAGAGCATTCCTAGTTCTTTATGTGAAGAAGAGACAACATATCGTAACGATTGCTGCAAAGTTTGCCCGTTTTTAAGTCGCGCAATAGGCTTAGTATTATCAAGGTTAGTGTTCGGAAGCTCACACATTGAGAAATACCACGGTGTATAAACGCAGCTTAATACAATCACTCAGCATACAAATTGTCCTGTTTCACAAATCAACAACACAGCAAATTTACGGGGAATTTAAGAATGAAATATTCAAATAAACAGGGTGTATGATGGATACATTAATAATACACTCCATGCATGTCTATAAGCTCTTCTAGCTGCGACAGTTGTATCCAAGGGGGTCATCATATCTTAATGCTAGGATTTCGGTAATGTCTTAAAATATCATCGCAGCACGGAGTAGTAGATTCACATGTCATGGTATCGAATTTAATGACGATTCCCTCCAGGCATGATACTTGAAATTGAGAATATTGCAAGGATCAAATTAGGGGAACATTTTGTCGGCCAACATTTCGTCATTCGCATAGCACATACGCAACAACAAACATGTATTGACGTTGCAACTCGTGAATACGAGGCATTACCTTATACTAGAGAACTCCTGGAATTGACAAACTTTAAAGTAGAAACCCTCAATTTGACAATTTCATCTTATCGTTCGGCGAAGCATCTATTTTGGGAGTTGTAGATTTAATCCAAACCCTCTCGTTTATAATATGGCCAGGAAAGATTTTAGCTAAATTGGTTCGGTTGGAATAGCAAGTTACGTTGAGAGATTCTAATGATGGCAGTCTAAACCTCTGCATGTTTCTAGTGCACAAGTGTCTATTTCGTCTTTCAAAACAAGTGTGTCCAGGTCTTACATTTTTATAACATGTTTCACTCGTGTATCGCGGTGCCGCGAATATTGTTAGAAGCGCGGGGAGGGGATAAGTGAATATTTCGTTACATCGTTTACAGCTTATCTTTATAGTTTCGTAGATCTGTAGCAGTGATAAAACCAGTGTTTGCGTCAAATGAGAAACAATTACAACATAGTTTAATAAAACGAGTAGACGCATGAATGGCCACGTTATCTCTTGTTGTATAAAGGAAGGTCGTAAGACATAACAAATATTGGCGAACAGAGAAAGTTCAGAATTGGTGGATTTGCTTTTGTCCAGCAATATTCTTCACGAGAAATTGAGCTAGCTAGGGCCCCCTATCCTTTCGGCTTGAGACTTTATAGCGAACTTAATGTGAAGTTTTTATAATTGAAAAATTGTTAAATGAAGGCTCAATAACCTCTTGTTGATATTTCTCCATGCATGACATACATGGTAATACACGAGACTACAGTAGCCTTAAGTCTAGAGTAACTATGGCAAAACTCGCTAGTTACAAATAGAGCACTTTATATCGCAATATTACGTGCTATTGACTGGAGAGTTGATGTTCGTACACATACAAAATAAAATACTGTTTGGCGAAGACTCGAGCTTCGCCGTAGATGCCGTTTCTCACCTGCCGGGATTAAAGACGTGCGTTTCTTACCGAAGACACGGTTTATTATGTCAAATAATACCGCCTTTCTAATACAAATAGCGAAATATTTTAAGTAAACGCAATATTAAGGTAACACGGCAGCGAATATTTTCCATGTTGACCTTGAGGTGTAAATATTTCACAATTAGTGAATGCAGTGACCGACCACCAACGGATGAATCTAAATTCTATCTTCAAAAACAATTTTAAAATACAACTAACCTGTCTGCCGCCGTAACCTATTGTTGTTTGAGTTTCAATGGAGAAGAGAAACGCCGACGTCCAACTATCAACTTTCTCGACACAATAGTACTCGTCGTAGCCTTTTGATTCACGTACGCGGTGTATAATAAACCAAATTGTGCCAAACCCTAACCAACTAGCCAGGTACACCATCGAATAAATACCAAGTATCCATCTAAAGGGCATATCTAGAATAGTCGTGAATAAGTCGTCAATGTATCGCTCGTGTTTCCCGGGCACGTTTGAATTTGCCACCTTGATTCGTCCATTTTGTGAGACCAGCCGTCCTTTACAATGGGCTGCGACGTGAGAACTCTCGCCTGAGATAAAGTTTGGGTGTTCGTTCGACGGATTTTTACCACGAAGTATAGTTAACTCTGTTGGCATCTTATTACGACAGCGAGTTTGGCGATGAAGCCAGGATCTCGGCATTTAGATCCCGAAGCCGGAACCAAAGACCAACGTGTTGACAAAATTTAGCGTCCAACTTGTATATTTTATATCTTTAAACTGGTGGTATGAATCTGCTAGTAACTGGTACCACAACAATACTCCTGACTACCGTCTGATTTGTCAGCAATTACGTTGGCGCTGCTTGTGTGTGTGTGAGACGGAAATAAGACACTGGCTATATATGCACGCTGATCCGGAACCAGACCCCAAAGGGAAACAATATTAAAATGAGCTCGAGCACATTTCGTCATCGACAGCGCAGCGTTGAACAATATTAGTTTTTGATGAATTCTCCTCCTTCTTGCGGCTGTAAGGTCAAACACGTCACGAAACACTTTAGAAAATTAAACAACCCGAAATTTAATACACACGCGACAGGTATATGCCAGTCGTACTCGGAGATTGCATTATTACTGTCTTGTTGTTCTTTCGTTATCATCGTGCGTGTTTTCGTTATAATTGCCACAGAGGATGTGAGACAGTGATAGTTATACTAGGAATGCTCTCCGAGTCTTTCCTGCACGCGATACTACGGAAGCTACGATGCAGCAAGGTTTATCATAACTTGTGGCTTTTCAGGAATCCCATCCAAAGGGTCAATAAATGTAAAATTTAATAAGAAATGATTAACACACGTATTAGCCTCGGTTGTGCTTCGTTGATTTGCAAAAGCATCATGACAATATTTGTCAATAAACTGTTGATTTAAGCGATAACAGCGATTACAAACGCGCTTGAATGTTATTTTATTAAATTCACCTCATTATGTCGAGGGCCTGCATACGGAAATTTGTTGACCTAAACTATATACGAGACTATATATAGGCAAGCAATCTAGTAAGAGGACTTAACCCGAGTCTAAACTATTCCTTTGCAAACTTCGGCGATATAGAAATATAAGTTGGAATGTTTCATATCTGCGAGTTTAATCAAATTGGCAGCGGCGTAGGCAGCCTGACGATTTAGTCATGCTATACAAATTTTATGTTATTATCATTATTCATTTCTTTAGAAATTTATTGTTTTGACAGTCAATGAACATTAACATATTGGTATAGTACGACTAAATTGTTGGGCTGACTACATGCAATACATGATCTTCACTAATAAAAAAGATAATAATGAGAGCCAATAGACATTGTGTAGAAATACTTGGATTTTAGCCCATTTTCCAGGGCAATTCAGCACAAACTAAATGCCATGCTTCCAAACGGTACTTTGACAGTACTAAAAATTCGGATACAAATTAGCTATATTCCTTTGAATTCACATCGAAAAGCTATTCAACTCACAACAATTGCGAGCCAATTTGAATTTCACAGTCTGCACTTTTTTACAATGCTGTTTTGCAAATGTTGGCTAGTTACGATATTATACCGGGGAATTAAACTGACCGCAGGGACCTGACGCATATTGAACTATCTTCACTAGCTGTAGTTCTCTCATCTTTATATCTTTCTATATCGAAACTAGCGCCCTGTTGTTTAAATATTCATAATATTTTCAATTTCAAGTGATTACCATTATCAGATAAAAGAGTTTTTAAGAAATGAAAAACAGCGATTTGTCTTTGAAATACCTGATGCCACGAAGTGAAATATAAATAAATTCTTTGAAGTTTTCGGAAGTTTTTTGCAAAAGAAATTTTTCGGAAGTTTTGTGCAAGGGAATGTCTTTTTTGTAAAACCTAAAACCTTTAAGATCTAAAACCTTTCTTTTCATTTCCTGTTAAATATTGGTTATGCATGTTAGTTTATTAATATTCTTGTATGTTTGCATGGTGACAGTCGATAAGTATTTTAGCTTGTAGGTACACCACGTAAGTATTTAATACTGCAAAGCTTTCGGTCCGTTAACCCGGGCCTTCATCAGTGCAATTACCAGAAAACACATTCAAACGTCACTTAAATATCAGCGGTTAGCCGTGATTTGTTAGCTCGCGCCATTAATTAAACGGTTTCACTTACCAAATAATCATGAAAAAGAAATAGTTCTAATTAATGCGCGTGTCCGAGACAAGTATTTTAATAGCTAGCAGACATTGAAAAGAGCATGTTAGTTTAACTTTATACATAAGTAAGTAGGTCAGTAAAACCTTAAGTTGATGAGGGTGAAATACACGTAAATAATTTAAAATATGTCATAAGCGAACACACATAACTATTCAAATCCACTATCCGTGAATTTGGCGGTTAAAATTGTTTAATGCAAGTGGGCGAGATATTAACAACAGCTTCTTCAAATCGGAATAGATCCCAAGGAAGTAAGCTCGTGCAGCCAAGAGTCGTCGTCATACGACTAAGCACTGCTTTACGCCGATGTAATTTTTTGGCAGGCAAGAACAAACATGGAAGAGTTTCACTTTTAGTGTAACAAATTGTAATGTCGAAGTGCACGTTTTGGCTTGCCTTCGTTTCAGCTAAGAATTAGTTCCTGCCAACCATTGTTTATCAAAGTCATCATTGTTTCAAAGTCAGGTGCGGAAACAGACGTGGGTGGGGAAATCACAGGATGTTGTTATCAAGAAACAAGGTTCTCTGTAAACGGGTCATGTGGTGTACATCATGCAGATGTGATAAACGCTTACATTGCCAATTTGCTCCACGCACAAACGAATTGATCCTTCCGAATATTTCCTGAAGGTCAATCTGAATTCCGAAGTTTGAAATATGTATTTATTTCAAACATAGCCTGTTGCATGATTAACTTAATAAGTGCACATTTTTTTAACCGCATGTTGAAAAAGCGTGCACATTCTAGATTAACTCCAATTTCCATCAAATTCTTTCAAAGCACTTCTCAATTCCGAAGGCCTATGGGAATACCCTCAGTGAAACACCTAACACATCTCCATTATTTGGTATTGCAAGTGCGGTGGTGAAATAAATTTAAAATACTTTAAATTTAATTTAAAATACTGCGGGAATAACAAATCCACTTTGTTCATGACAAGATCAACGACTTTCGTTAATGCTTTGACGTATTTCGGTTAAACAGGAAGACCTGGGTAAAAATAACTTTCTCATAATGACGTCAAGCGCAGAAAGCCTGATGTTACACGAAGTTTGATTGGCTCGTTAGTTTTGCAGAGCCAATCAGTGAATTCTTTATCAAAGTTTACTTGAGCCAATCAAACTTTGTGTATCACAGGCTCTCCACGATTGACGTCATTATGAGAAAGCTCTTTTGGAACAGAGATGACAATGTACTTCATATATGATATGTTTACTGAAACATAATCACTTAAATTATCACAGGTAATTATTAATCATTTCAATGTTCCATTTTCGTGCTAATGTTCCGCCTTTACATTAAAGGCTGAAATTCGACCTAATATTATTATATTGAGGTTTCCGATATCCGAACAGTATGGATGCAATATTCGGAACAATCAATTGGTTATCTGGGGCAGGGGAATATTAGACTAGAAAGATTTCAGCTATGATTGTAGCAACCAGATTTCATACGATTTGGTTTGACAAAAAGTAAAGATAACGTCACTTATCTCTGCCGAAGCAAATGATACCAGAAATGCAAAATCCTCCTCGGAATGTATTCGTTTGCGGTCGAAGGAATGTATTCCACAATTGCGAGGTTCTGATATTCCAGCGCTGTTAATCTGGTTGCCAGGGAAACACTTGATGAGGTTAATAGTATTCGTCGTCATCGACGATTTCGTAATTATATTCATCGTTGTTTTTCCTGTTGTGATAAAACGGGAAACATTGTTAGGAAGAAATAAACGAAATGCAGATTGACTTTTCTCAAACTCAAAGTCATTTCTGAGGTTCTTCGATTCTTTTTACAGACCTATCTACTTAGCCTACCTACAGACCTAGCCTGGAAAATCAGCTTTATTTTAAGCACAATATACATTTGTATTTTGACTAGCTCCTAATCATTTGAAAGCCGCCTGGGAGAGCTCAAACGTGAGTTTCGCCTGTTATAAACAGCCACTTATAATCCTTACCCGTAAAAATCTAATTCTTCGTCGCTTGATAATTCTTTAGAAAACATTTTATCTCCGTCGTAACCTTTGAAGAAAAATTATTGTCAGAGATATGCCTTCATTGCCACCGAGGTAAGCAGTAAGTGAAGGATCTAGCTCTCCCTGTTAATCAGACTACATAAAACTTAATCTCTATAATGCTGCAATTACCTAACCAATCAAAACTAAAAACCAAAACACACCATAATCAAATTCTTTGTTTCTGTATCGTGTTTCTTCATCGGAACTTTCATTCCACTCATCCTCATCAGGATAATCATTTCGCCAATTGTTTTCGTCTATACATGTGCAGAGAAACAAGTTTCACTAACTCAAGATTGACTCTGTCGACTGCACACGCAGAACCATGTCCAGTACAGTAGAAATCTGGAAATACTTATCTAAGTTTTCTCACATCCGATAGAGGAAAAAGTATACCCAAAACATGAGCATACTGTAGTGAGACTGTGCAGGATGGCGGATCGAAATGAAACCACTGGCCTTCCACACATACGAATGCAACGTTCCTGCATGGACAAGAGTGAGCAAGCCTTACCATTTGAATCGTCGTCGTCTTCATAATAGTTAAATTCCTCGTCTGAAGCAGTTGTGACTAACTGACTTTCGTTTAAGTGGACAATATCCAACCTGGCAGTAAAAGAGATACATGTAACTCTCAATAAATAAAAAATAAGAGAGATTGTGGAGCAGTATACTCGACGAAAAAGATCGTCGAGTAACAAAAAATATGAGAGAGGCGCGCTTCAAATAATGAAGAAAAATCTGAAGAGAGGGGGGGGGAAAGTGCGCGACAGAAATATAGGTCTAGGATATGGATTTGTAACCTAACGTAAAAAAGCATTAAGAGAGATGTTCCTGGGGGAAAACAACGATGCAGAAAAGAAATACTTACACTTCAGATAAGGCACCATAGTTATCATCAGCACAATAAACATCATAGACGAAGTCATTTTCAAGGATTTCTAAGTTACTTTTCGGTTTATCGTCAATCCGAAGTTTTTCACGAATCATTTTGACGGAATTGCATAAAATTGCATTCGGGTCTATATCTTCCTTGTTTTCTTTTTTCGTTACATCTCTGCATGATAAGATTAAGAATAACCAGATTAAAATTATGAGTCAGACGTTACACCAATTGTCAACATTATAGGGGCAAAATTAGGGCTCATCTATAACATTCGTTGGAGAACAGACTGCTCGAATTCGGATATGTAATTTTATTAGAATGTTGATCGACTCTCATCTCCTACAAGTCCCCGGTTAGATCGTTGTGCTATACAGGGCATAATATTGAGACCATGCAGTTTTACCTGGATTCATCTTCATCTAACACTACGTCGTACAGGTTGTACAGTCTGGACATTTCTTGCGACACAGCATCAACTTCGTCAGCGACTTCATCTTCGACGTCTCTGTGTTTGGAAATGACTTTGTATCTTGACGCTTGCCTTGATAACTGAAGGACAAGATGGTACATGTTTGCAACTAGTATGCCAAACTCACACCAACAGTTATACATAGACATATTATACATACTAAAATTGCAAGTGTAAAGAAGCCTTAACAAACCTTTTTCGTTTCTCTCAATTTCTCGTTGATTGAATCAACAGTCAGCTCATTCTTCGGGTTGATTTTAACCTTGGATTTGTGCACATCCTTTCTTGACAGTTTGGTCTAAATAGACAGTTTATTTTCTTAGGAATGGACTTTATTTTCAAAACTAATCGCAGCAAAGACCGGTATTTCAAGTCTGGAGAAAGATATTTAAAGCCAGGAGTTGACCTTACCAGAATCTCCTGAGATAAAGATTCGTCATTTTTCTTTGAAACCGTTCCAGCAAGTTTGAAGACTCTTTGCCCTGTGAAAAAAAAATGAACTGGTATTTGCAAAGACTTTTGATAACAATTATACGGCAAGTTGCTTATAATTTACTAACTACTGAACTTGAGAGTTAATGGCTAATTCAACAGCGCATTTTTTTTCAATACCTACCTGGGTTATCTGCGTTAGAGGAGCGTTTATGATCTTCATCAGTGAAAGCTTTCTTAAAGGCATGAGAAACCACTGCAGAAACGAAAATACCTGTTAACACTAAATAACACATCTGGCCATTTTAAAAGCACAACTTTTGATTTGATTTCTTGCACTACAAGGTGATTGAATGGCATGATATGAGCGCTTACATAATATATCTGCTGGATCCGCACTTCTTTTTCGCTTGATTCTTAGGACTGCTTTGCTACCAGCCGATGAATTGGGCATATTTACAACACCCGCTCCTCCACTAGCGGCTAAATCGAGGAATGCACATTTGTCCGACGCCATCTTGAATCCCGCGCAAAAGACTGGGGCGACATTACTAGAGGATAGATGGTTATTATCGTGGATAATGATGGATTAGTAAAATAATATCACGGTCATGTGACTCAATCAATTGCTGAATTATAATATAGTGTTCATATATGTCTACGGTACAGGATGTTCGACACTGAGCAAGTCAAAAAAATATAAAAAACAAAAGAAACAAAAGGCAAGTGCATAAAATGAAAGTATATATTTTGGATGCTTTTTGGAAGCATGCGAAAATGATGTATGCATCTTGATATACTATATATATATATATATATCAAATATGTATTTAGAATCATATATGAGTAGAGTGCTCGATATACCAAAGTATAGAGCTAGTATAAAGATAAAATAAAATAAACTTGGTTTACTTCATAAGATTTTATTCACTACAAACTTGTTTCGTATGACAAGCAACGCTTGCCACACTCATCAGGTGAATTTAAATGTCGCGCTATGTTGTTGCCAAGGTTATATATACTATATACATGTTTGACGTAAAACGGAAAGCTATAGTGTTAAATTACATATAAATATATACAGATTATATCAAGTAATATTGCTTAAGAGAAATTTGTTTCTATGCCTGCATTTCGATAACAGTTCATTTCTTGAGTTTAAAGAACAAAGTTCAGGGTGGTAAATTATGATAAATTTTTCATGTGTACAAAGGCTGCAGCGTTTTGTTGTGTTGTTATAGCTCTTGCATTGTTTAATAATACGCCAGTCTATGAGTACTTAACCTTTGCCTCTTTAAGTTGCCAGATGTATTTGCTCAGTTCTGTCGCATTTCTATACTTGCTTAATCTAAATGAACTAGTGTGGCAATTATATCTTGTTTTGAATTTCCCTTCTGTATGTCCGACATAAGATTCCTTTTGATTCGTATCGTTCCTAACAACCGTTGCTTGGTATACTACGCTGGATGTTAGACATTTGCCGGGCAGTGGACATGAGGACTTATTCCTGCAATTGCATTGACTTGGTTTCGTGCTGTATGTTGACGCATCTGTAGAGGTGAACTTATTTACTATAGATTTATTGTGCCCAGAAATTATATTTTGGACATTGGGCATGCAACTGTAACTTAGTTTCAAGGTATTTCTGTTGAATATTTTATGGAGAGGATTGTTTTTAGGAAAGCAATCATCAATTGCTTGGAGGAATTTGTGTCCGATATTCGTTTCGACATTGGAGTTGTAAGGTGGATTAAACCATATAACGTTTCTGTCTCTAGTGCGTTTTGTCTTTGTCATACGAAACAAGTTTGTAGTGAATAAAATCTTATGAAGTAAACCAAGTTTATTTTATTTTATCTATTATATATATATATATATATAATATATATATATAATATATATATATATATATATATATATATATTATATATAATATATATACTTTATATAAATATATGATATAGTATATAAAGATGCATGCATCATTTTGGCTTGCTTCCTGTGCTGCTTTATATGATAATTCTCCCTATTTATACATATTTATATAAAATATACAACTTTACAAATATAATAAAAGTTGTCAATAACATAAACATAAATTGCCAAGTGAAAGTTATTGACAATTGTCTCCCTAATTACTAATTCGATATTGTTACATAATTATATAAAGTATACAACTTTACAAATATAATAAAAGTTGTCAATAACATAAACATGAATGCCAAGTGAAAATGATTGACAATTGTCTCCCTAATTACCAATTCGATATTGTTACATAATTATATAAAATATACAACTTTACAAATATAATAAAAGTTGTCAATAACATAAACATGAATGCCAAGTGAAAATGATTGACAATTGTCTCCCTAATTACCAATTCGATATTGTTACATAATTATATAAAATATACAACTTTACAAATATAATAAAAGTTGTCAATAACATAAACATGAATGCCAAAAAATATACAACTTTACAAATATAATAAAAGTTGTCAATAACATAAACATGAATGCCAAGTGAAAATGATTGACAATTGTCTCCCTAATTGTCAATTCGATATTGTTAGTTGGATGACATATCCTGAAATTTGAACATAAAATATTTATATATTTAATACTGTAATTAATGTATTTACATTAATTAAAAGATGATTTAATGATTAATAATATATCAACAATTCAGTCCCCATATTCCCTAGCTCCGCTTGGCAACACTGTTGATTTACCAATTGTTCAGGTATAACCTAATGCTAATTGTCTACCTTATGATTTCTTTTGTGTGGATGAAGAATCATTAATTACCATTGAAATATAATATATGCATGTGCACTACCTACCTGATTTAGATTTTCACATATTTGACAATACCATTCATCATGTTCACTTTTGATTTTTACACATTCCCTAGATGTTTGAAAGGTAAAAAATTAATGCATCTATGTCAATGGCAGGCTGGTGGTCCAAGGTGGCATAACTGAGGGTGTCCTTGTGCTCCTAAACTAGGCAGTTAAGCAAAGACAAAAAAAAATAATGCTGTACTGAGATAGGTTACAAATTCTTTAGTAGAATGCCATCACCTTTGCATTGGTAAAAAATGTGGGGATGAGTTAACATTAGGCCACATTAATAAAAATAGTGTGCAAAGCTAATTGTATGACTAAAAATATGAAATTAATTTAATTTAATTAATTAGCTTTGATTGCCAATATAATGGTAAAGTCCCAACTGCAAGTTGCCAATCACTGCAGATGCATGTAACTCAATCTCACCAGTGGTGCCAGGTTGAACATGAATCACACATTATCATATCTTCACAGCTAGCTTTGTTGCATGTAGAGCACCTCCACTCTTCTTGTAATTTCTGAACTGTAAAAAATAATAATTATCTAATAAAATTTGTTAACAATATATTAGTTGAATTGACGTAGCTTAATGGTTATTCATTATTCATGCAATAATTGGTTATTCAGCAATATGATAACTAACACTATACTGACAATGGCCGGCCATTACTAAATAGTGTTATTTAGATTTGTATGTAGAGTAACATACATGAGTTGACAACTTTTTCCCATGCTTTTTGATCTAAGTACTGTTTGATGGATATTATGTTGAAATTCAATGCTTCTTCTGATGGATGTTTTTTGTCAAGGTGGATGTCTTTCTCTGAAAGAGGCTTGTTTGTCTCCATGACCATCTTGATTAATTTGTTTGAAACACCAAAGCAACTAAGCAACTCTTGAACTACAAAATAAAGTTATATATTCATATTGTTAACTGTCAGTAATATTGTATTAAGCCATACAATGCTTGTGAAACAACCCATCAAAAGGTAATTATTATTACATACCATCATCAGGATCATTAGTGTTTGGAAAGAGTGAAAGGATATCTTCTTTGCTTGGTTTTGTCAATCTAGATTTGTTGGTTGTTTTGGCTTTTTTCTTGGTTGATCGAAATCCTTTCTGCTTTTCAATATTTTTATTAGCTGGTGTGTTAGATATTGGTTGCATCTTGTGATGGAGGCATGGATGCTTTTGCAGCGATGAAAAGACGTTCTGTGCAGCATTGATTTGTTTGTCTAACTGTTGCAATGCTTCTTTGTTGGTACATGACTCAATTTGTTCTGACAATGTAAGAAGTTTCCTTTTGATGCCTTGTTTAAGGGATGCAATATCATTTGACACCTTATTTTGCATGTGGAGATGTGATGTTAAAAGTCCCAATTCCTCAGGTACAAAATCTTGCGATTGCGAACTGTTCAAAACTTCATTTGCAATATCATTTGTCTGTTTGGTGTCAACAGATAAAAAGTGTTGCAACAGGTGTATGTGCTTGCATATGGTGTGCTGAATGAGATAATCATGACAGGTGCATGTATACTGGTGTATGCACACTGAAGTGCTACATTCTGTGCATCGTAACTGACATGTGTCTGTGCATGTATGCTGGTGTTGCTTGGTGACTGTATATGTGTCGGAACCTTTTTCACTTTTTATCAGCCATTTTGATTCGTCGACGCATTGAACACTGTCAATCTTCAATCCTTTGCTGTTGTTGTGGCGATCTTGTATGGTCTTCAATTTGTTAGTGCTCTTTCCTTTTGTCAGTTTTATTAACCTCTCAAACAGTTTATCTCGGGTGTACTTCAGGAGGTTGAACAAGCAGTTGTCAACTCTTCTGTTGTGTTTCCCTTTCAGGTAATTATACTTGAAAACACGATGAAATGCCTCCACCAGCATGTTGGTATTAATTCCCATCCCTTTCCTGTAGCAATATGCCCACGATTCTTCCCTGCCTAGCCATTCATTTTGAAAATATTGACAGAATTCCAAGCTTAATGATGGCAGGCGTTCCAAAAATTGGGAAAGGTAATCTTGGAAGGAGGTGACATCGGTTTGCTGTAAAACAGTACGTAGCATCTTGTATATATCTGCTGCTACAACTGGAGGAAAAAGTATACAACCATTTAGCACGAAATACACCCATTGCCCTACTTTAGTACTGCATTTTACTCTTTCTCAAGCGCACTTTATTCGCATTTAGTTGGTTGGGCAACTCAAGCTATAGCTCTGAATGGAACTGACTAAAACAGTAATTAGTCCGCAAGATATATCGTTTAAAGTAGCGTAAAATATCGCAACTGCATGCCAAAACGCGTTCTAGCTTCATCTGCATCATTCCCTTTTGCAAATGAGTTAAAATTATAACCATGATGATTATGTACGTAATGCATTGAAAGTAATTATCACAATGATCATCTAGCCGCCTGAGGCTTACAGCACACACGACCGTCCATGGTAGTTCCATGATATTAAAAGCCTGTATGACATTAAGCAATGAAGAAGATCAAGATGTACCTGTATCCTTCACTTTAGCTCGCAGCTCTGTCTGCCATGCTTTATCCACGTGCCAGGTGCAGAAAAGACGTAGTGGCTTGCCACCCATTACACCTAACCAAGCATTGTAGAACTGGCTTGCTAAATCGGACATAATCCACCTTGGCGTCAGGACTCCGCAATTTCGCTTTATCATTTCATAGAAGATACACATATGGGTGAAGTCTTCGTGGTTTGAAAGACACCAGGCAATAGGAAATCCCTCTCCATACTCATCAATCACCACAAGCGATGTTAGGAGGAAGTCGTATCCAGTAGTTCCGTGCGTCGCGTCAACACAGATGCCTTTACTGGAAAACTTTTGGGCCATCTCTTTCTGGAACGGACTCTGTATGATAACCATGAAGTCGTCTTTTGTCAAGTCAAACCCGTCTGGAGCAGACTCACCCTGAAACTTATGGAAAAGTACTGGGTTACTTTCGCTCATTTTCCACTGTTCGATCCACGCTCTAACGCTCTCCTGATCATCGGGATGCCTTTGTACTTCGCTGACACCAAAAGATGACATGATATTCGCAAGATCCTTTTTTGCAGTTAGGTGGTACCGCGTAAATTCTGATTCCTGCTGCATGGCTTCCTCTCGAATGTCATTTAGTATTCTGTCACGTGAGACTCCTTGTTTCAACAAAGACGCAATTTTTTGCCGTTTACTTTTGGTTATCCAAGTATGTTGTAGATCCCTCTCGTGCCCGTAGTGCGTATAGCAGATGTCAGCTTTCACTTTTCCTTCGGTGGTAATTTCAGCCCTAATCGTCGATGTACAGTTTTTTTGTATCTTGCAGCTTCCTAAAGTACATTAAAGATATTTAATTATTTAATACTTATCTAATCTTTCAGTATGTCAAATAAAGGCGTATTAAAACTACAGCTAATTCGCCTGCTGTGTGATAACGAAATTCTTTTTGAAATTATTTATTGTAATAATTTCTGAAATTATAATTTATCCAACCTTGTGATTTAGTTCGCCTTTTTCCAGTACCACTGGGGGTGTAAAATCCTCCTCGGTTGCACTGATAATATTGCACATTTCCTTTGGTCCCGGTCTTCTTTGTGAACGAGCAAATCTCTTTTTCTTCCACTTTGTCTTTCCAGTCCAGAAATTCTAATTAGAATTGAAAATAAGATATTTTATTGATAACATATTGAAAGGTTTGAATTGGTACAGGCACTTTGAATTTTGATCCTCTTTCTACATCAAGTTTATCATAAAATACATAAAAACTAACCGTTCATGTTTTCCAACAAAATTTGTTCAGATCTGAAAAGAATATTGTGTGTCCTTGCCAAGTGTTTTCGCAATTCTGCTATCTTGTGACATTTAAATCCACAGTCATGACAATGGCAGTTACCATCAGATTGTTCGTTTGTATGCTCTTTTTGAGTGTGGCGTTTAAGCGTGAATTTTCTCGTGAACATGGAATCACAGTAAGGACATTTGAAGTGCTTTTTTTTTGTAAGCACCTCTTTTTTTTTAGGTGGTACAAAGTCGTCTCCACTTTCCGGATCACTTTTAAGCAGAAAAGCTGGGTGATCATCCTCATCATCAGTCATTTGAACAACTGGAACACCACAATTTTCTTTTAAACTGGTTGGGCCAATCTTCTTGATGTTTTCATGTTGATCATAACTGCTGGCTGTTGTGGGATCGTTGCGTTTTATGTTTTCTGTACAGCCACTTAAAATAGAAGGCACAGGTGTTTGCTGCTTCCAAATTAGAGGGACAACGTATTCTACGTTTACAGAATTACATGCAAACCAAGATGCAACGACAAGACGCAAGTACTTCCCAAATCTGGTTGGAGTCTGAAGAAATATTGGTGGAAAGTTAGTTGCATTGCCACAAGTATGTGTCGTAGAGAGATGCTCGAAAAATTCGAAGTTGTAACAAGCTATTGCTCCTATAACCATCACAACAATTCCACAGATATTGCTACATGTTTGCAAGGGGTAAAAGTTGGCACAGGTTACTCCGCAGCGGTGCATTCCAGACATCGGGCAATGATTCTGTGGATCATGTAGCATAACAACCGAGTAATGAGAAACGTTGTCATCTTTGCAAACGACTTTTCAGTACTTGTTCCACCCTGCACAGAAAGACCACTCGGGATAGGCCAGGCAAGAGAATCCCCGTAGACAATCTCTTCTTCATGATGTCAACGTGACAAAGTGTCCAGTGACAGCCTCTTTGATCATCAGTTCCAAGAAAAGTACCACGTTCATTCCGGCCGACGTTAAGTGCGAAGAGAAATTTTGAGGGCATGTTCGCGTTTGCATTTCTAAATCTCCGATAGGTTTTAGGGTCGGTGTTTAGTGCACCGTTAAGGAATATACAGTAGGTGTCACTCTGGGACTCTGTCAATATCTTCGTCATCCATGCGATGTGATCTGACGAAACCCAACGGTTGACACATATCATTGATAACTCCATTGCTGTCATACCGTGTTGTTCGCATATTTCATCGTACCTGTTGGAATAAAGCATTTTCTGAAAGTTGGATATCAGAGAAGCTGGAGGATGTCGAGTTACCCCCTGCGGTTTGTGGTACGACTTGGAGAACCAGTTGACCTCTTGCTGTACGGCTGCTTGAATACTTTTGGCGGTGTGTAGCCTTAAGAGAACATCGATGCAATCGACATCCAATCTTCCTCCAAATGTCTCGATATATTGTCTGGTCTTTCCACGATTGTTGTTTATGTCTGCTTTCCATGAATTAATTGATCTTCTGAGGGAAGTGATCTTACAGTGGGATCTAAAATTTGTTGAGACTCCGAATAACATACAACCTTTGCTGAGTTCCAGTGCTTCGCAGCTGTTTGTTGGATGGTACATTCAAATGCGTGACCTCTACTGTAGTTTGTTATTGTCTGAGGCGTAAATTCTCTTGAATTTTGACGGAGAAATGAAACCTAAAGTTTTTCGGAAAGAAGTTCACTTTATTTAATAACTAGTAACCCAGTCCATTCTCGCCCAATGTTAAGAGGATGAAAAAGAAAAAAAGAAGCCCCGTAGGTGCACGGACTCTAAATTGGGCAGGGCGCGTGGGTGTGCTAAGACAGGGACCGCGGAGGGGGGGGGGGGGGGCTGGGGGGCTTTAGCCCCCCAATAATTTTCAAAATACATGTGATTCCTTTATAGCGATTTTTATATGGCCATAATTAACGAATAAAAACTCCTTATAGTAAGTTGTGTAATCATAATTATGTGTTCACTATCCGTGTTGGTGAACAATGTTTTCATTGAAGTATTTACAAGAAAATATAAACAGATAAGTATGGTCCCCCCCCCGAGGGTTCACTCTTTCGGCTTCGCTAGCCCCCCAATCCAAAAACTGCTCCGCGGTCCCTGTAAGACTGCATTTCACTGCTTTCAGTGAAGAAAATACTTTCAATAAACTGAAGTGCGTCACAGACTACAAGGCACGATCGAGTTATGCCCTTGCCCCTGCACATATGTAAAGGTAAATTTAGCTTACCGCTATATCACTCATATTTGACGCAAAAATCGCCTACATTTCTTTATATTTGGCAATGCATTTGCACAGGCGAATAACTCAAAACAACAGACAAGATTTAACTTCAAAATTTTATTACATTCAACATTTTACTACAAAGCACAGCTTCGATCTTGAAATCAAAATATTTCCCGCGAATATTTTAATTTCCCGCAACCGGGGTCACGGGGTATTTGTTTTGGTTACGTCATACATGCTAAATATAATGACATCACACCAGTGAACATCACACTAAGTTCCAGTCCTTTGCGCCGGATTCAAGATGGCGTCGGGCAAATGTGCATTCCTCGATTTAGCCGCTAGTGATTTGAAAAATCGCCGCCATATTGCATTTGACCGCGCGGTCTGGGGCAAGTATTACTACATGGTCAAAAAAATTCCAGATAAAAACCATTTTCAATAACCTTCCATTAACCGTGCAATATAACTTGTCCTAAATCTGCGTTAAATGTTCCGGTCTTGCGCTTCTTGTTTAACATATGCGTTGCTTTAATTTAGTTCAGTTTATACCTGGACAGTTCAGTTCAATCTCGTTCAGCCGGGGGGGGGGCCCAGTGAACTGTTGAGCCATAGATTGATTTAGATTCTAGGAATGCATGCTAGCTATCGCGTTATTAGCGTGCAGTGGAAATTTGAAAAAATCACTTTAATAAACAATGACAGACAATATTTGAGAATGTATATTCTTATCTAGGTATAAAAATTATCATTGTCGATGTAAGGGCCTTCAGTATGAACCTCGTTTCAACAGAGACCCATTAAATAAAAGCAAATATGACAACTTCAAATAAATATAAAGCATGAATATTGCTGTATCGTGGTCGCTGGACCACGATAACTGACGACAGCTTTCTGGTAGTTCTGCAACAGGCCAGGTTATCACGTTAAGACAGATTCATTGACAAATATAACTAGGCCTGTCCTAATTACTGTAAGAAGTTTCATGTATGCGTGTTGGACACGAATCAAAATTCTTTATCAAATACTACGATATTTAGCACATAAAAACCACGCTTGTCAGCGTGAGAAACAAGGAAATTGAGCAGAGAATGTCAAGTGGTTTATTCCCCAAAAACGTTTGCTTCGGGGAACTTTTCCAAAATCTCCCTGAAAGAAATAAAAATAATCACAAATAAAGCCGGGGATCCTAAAATGTTCTGAACGGATCATCCTAAAGATCTAGAAAGGATAAAGGAACATCTCTTACTGACCCAGTGTTACTACAGCAGGAAACCTAAGCTACACTAACTTTACTCAGTATGAACTGTTCTTCCAATGGAAGTCCTTGTTAGGATAATTTCGCTCACTCCAAAGGTTAACTCTGGCTAAACCACGATTAAAGGTAAGCCAGCTTCATTTATAAGGATAAAAGTAAATAGCTCTGTCAAGCGGGTGTCTGCCAAACCAAATTAAGCCTAGCCATCGACAGCCGTATGTACGAAGAGATATCCAAATTTTTCTTAGTTGGTAAATTAAAAATAACATCTACATACACGACTCGAGTTATTTTTTCATCAATAGTTTCCAAAGGATCCTTTTCTTTGCCTTTTCTCACAAGCCTCCCCATAATTTCTCTGAAGATAGATGTTTTATTCAAGATTAATGTTTCAGAGATAACATGACATTTTTCTTGGCGATGCAAACATGGTCAACGACTTTTTTCATTTATGCACAAAGGCAACCATTCGGTCTTTAAATATACAGGGAAAGGAGTTCTCTCTAGTCTGAAAGAACAATGCTTATTAGTTATTCGTTATTACCTAACATCGGCTAATCTTTCCCTGACTGTCTCCCAAGGATGTCTATCTTCCGTGTACTCCAACATTTCTACATGCAAGAAAAACAAATACTTCTTGGCGAAACATTATATTTATTATCAGTTGGCTACCGTACTTAAGTTTATGCCGTTTGATGTGACGGCCCAAAGTGCGCTCCAAGCCGAGTGCTTTATCCATACACCTCTCGTCACATGCAAGAAATTCGGATTTTATCTTTCGAACTTAAATGGTGGATTATTTACAAGAAAGTTATATAAGCCAGCAAGCATCTGAAAATCTTTATCATTTAGTCTATTCTTCTCTGTGTATCGTGATAAACAACTTCTAGTGCACTGAAATCATGAAAGACGTACCTTTGGCCAATTCCTCGTCGTTGATCCAATCGGCATGTTTGTATTTTCTTACTCTTAAACTCTTCATCGAAAGAGAAAATAAAACCATCAGAAGTCGTTAACATGAACACGAAAATAGTTCCCGGCTTACTTCAACAGAATACGCCACCCTAGAATTAGTCATATACACTGGTCGAAAATCTTGCTGAAAGTTCCCACTTTCAGATTTACGAGTTTGACAAAACTGTTCGTTTGCAAAAGGCAACTTTATTGGATAATTAAGATAAAAATACTCTATCGCCAGATTGTTTCACTGTGGTACCCTGGCATGCAATACAGTACAATTCAAAAGTTTGGGTCACCCGCTAAATATCACAACTTTGTTGAAATCTTGAGTTTTCTAACCAGTCAGAATTTTCACGCATATGATATAAGAAAAATATATTATTGAAATATTTTTCAAATGTACACATTTGTATTTGACGAATAAAATAATGCAAATGCATCCAACGGCATTCCAACCAAGCTAAGAAAGTATCGTGAATACCGGTTGCCTAAAACTTTTGCCCAGCACGCTTTATTATGTTTCGCTTACAAAATACGAATTGGGCTGTACTCCACCCGGAGACAATCCTCATTATATCAGCACGTATTGCAGTTTGGCGATTCTCTTGCTCATCGTAATGGAGCTGAGTTGAGCGATGAGGATTTTAGTAAGATTACAATTACACCATCATGTATGCAAGAAGAATAATAATTGGCAGCCACTGGAAAACAGAGATAAAGAATACCACTTACAAAACGATCACAGCGTGAATCACCGATCATGGTCATTCAGCTCTTTGAAAAGAACTGATAAATTATAGATCAAGTGGTATAAAATATCGAATAGAAGTGATTTAAACATTCACGGTGCTATGAAAGATGTAACCTAAACTTTTGGTAGTCATCTTAACGATTGTTGTTCTGCAAGAGCTCTGAAACCAGCCAACATCAGCAAGCGAAACACGAATAATAGAAATAGGTTGAAATATAGTGAATTTATGACAGCATAACAACAGCAAAAAGAGCAATTTGACGTTAACTACCCGAACGAATCTTGCTTGTCGTTCACTTTCAGAGCCAAATACATTGCTCCGCAAAACCGACGAATACCACAGAGAAGAAAATCAAAAAACGAGGGACGTCTTTCTGGACTATTTTACCAGAGTCGGGAAAAGACTGTGATTCTACAAGTTTTGAATGATAATAATTACCACATTAACCTTAAACTGTTTGTGAAGGTAATTTACGAAATAAATAGCACTCGAGACGTGAGAAAATTTATACAGACGAAGATAATTGAATAACAAACCAAGAGCAGCGAAGCTCCACTGTGCTTTAACCTCGGCATAGCGGAGAGGAAGACGACCAGGGTAAGGATAATACAAGTAAGTCCAGTAGTTGTGCCAAACTTCGAAGTAGCTTATTTTCTCTGCAGGGACGATATTGGCATAAATGAGGACATATTCATCATGACCACGATTTAATAGCAGGTCGTGTATTATCACCCACGTCAATCCAAATTTATCCACCCCGTGTCTCACTCACATCATCCGACACCCTCATGCATCCATCTAATGCGTACATTCCTTAACCACACTACCCACAGCTTACCATCCAATCACCTACCTATGAATAGCCACTCACCTACCTACGGCCCCCTCTAATCCTACCTGAACCGAACTAAACCCCTTGCACTCACCCTACCACACTCCATCTAATGCCAAGATCAATACCCACACACCTATCAAAACTGGTGTCACACTGCTAAGCACTACAAATGATAGTGACAGCAAAAGCGATCCTACTATAGTATTTCATTCTAGATATATCAGTATTCAACTGTCATAACCACTCTTGTAATATCTTAACCTGGAGTAACATATGCATAGATACTGAATTTCTACCTGACCATCACCAAATTCATCAAGCAGGTGTACAATGAGAAAGATGATACTGGCTATTCACAAACTGCTCGAAAATTATCAGCCGGCCATCGTATGCGCTGGATCGTCAACGAGTGGAGCCAAACATGAGCGCATATGATAATACCGCCAAAAATATGAGATAAAGGACAGCCTTGAAACTAAAAGAAATTGTCAAGACATTGTTGTTAAAATGTATTATTCCTTGGGAAGTCGGCAGGGTAAATAAAGTTAGATTAGAACTCAAATGTTGTTCTCACCAAAACCAATTGAAGGCAAATTCATTCCATTTTCTGAGGACCAACATGCGAACGACTGGGTGTTTCACAGCTTCCTATCAATTTAAGCAATAATTATTGGCATAAATGGGCCTGTAATGTAGGCATATATAAACTCCATTCATTCAAGTGCATTCAATATGTACGTTTCATTCCAATTTGGTTCACGGTAGTTCAGAAACGTGCAGTCAAGTCCGGCCCATTTCAGTCATGTGCACTACGCAGTCCACACAGTTTAGTTCCATCCAATCTAACCATGGCAGCTCAGTCCAGACCAGACCGGATTAGGCTAGACAAGACGGTTTAGACTAGACCAGCCTGCCAGACCAGATCAGACCAGTCTACACCAGTTCAGACCAGTCTACATCAACCGGACTGGACTTAACCAATTCAATGCAATTCAATAAATCTAAATGTATTAAGTTCAGCCCAGAGTTCAGATTAGTTCAGGGTTTTTTAGCATAGAATAGCACACGACTCAGTCAAATAGTTGCACGTCTAGTTCTGATCAGTTCAAATCACACCAGGCCAGTCCACTCTATAGTAAGCTATTGGTACAATACCTTATTCTCACTGTCAGCAATGCGTTGGAGACACGACATTGATCTATGATTAAACGATTGATCAACAAATTCAGAATCTTTATTCTTGGCCTTGGACTTGGTTATGATCTTGGGCGTTCTGCCATTTTCGTCAGTTTCTAGGATGTGATAGTGAAAGTCATAATTCATTGGATCGTCTGGAACACTGTCCAAGGCTCGCTGGATTTCAACATTGTCTTCATCGACCTCTGTGCGGTCGGGCTGGTACGGCCAATGAGGGTTAATCAATTTGTTCAATACAGCCACGACCGTTTTCTGTTATCAAAAACAATTAGACAAAAACGCAATTAGACAGAGTTTTGTTTATAAATTAATTTAAATGTGCCGAAGTTGACTTAAATAACTTCTTATTAAGCGATTCCTATAAAGTGTGGTAAACTCGTTCATGAACAGCCAACGGACGGTCTTAAAATATAAATATTTATACGGCGCTATAGCCTATATAATTACACTACATTTCTTTAATATATATATCCAGCATTTGTACAACTGGCCCCTCATACCGAGAAATTAAGTGCACAGATGTTCTCAACTACAACAGAAGGAGATATTCACACATGTTGCCTTTATTGTTGTTGGATGTTGAAGATTTATGGAGAATTCCTCGCCTTGAGATTTGTCCTAAAGATGATCTAGTCTTCAAAGTTTACCTTCATTGCATATTCGTTCGTCCTGGGATTACGATAACTAATAATTTCACCAAAATTAAATTTTACTGATTCGGTATTGTTATCATAAAGGAACAGCTTTGTGACACTAGAAAAAAATAAGAAAAATATCTAACTTGAGTAAATTTAATAGTTACATTCCACTGGCACTGTCTAACACATGTCATCATGCAGTATCTGCAGCATACTCATTTTTATAATTTTTCAAACATGCACACATTCTAATACATTCCCCCAAAGTTTGTGCTTGTAACCCAACCCAACCCATGCCTGGATACTAATCTACACCCCTCCCATAGATTAAATCACCCTTGTTCCATCCTTCATTTAAATTCACATGAGAAGGATGAGGATGTTTTTCTCCTCCAGGTCCAAGTGTAAGCTGTATTACTCACCGAGGAGCAAGCATTTGAGATATGAGATATGCAGCTGTGTCATCTTGTTTCTTTCTTAAAGCTAATTCAACAGGTAAGATTGCTTTACTTATTTGTTCTCCGGTCTTTACATACAAAAGGGCAGGAAAACGGTCAACTAGGCTTCTTGAGACATGAAGAAAGTTTTGCTCAGCTGCCAGATGCAGAAGGGTTTTGGGTGATCCATCAGCCTTTTTATCATAAAAATCAACATAATCTGTTTCTTTGTCCTCATCTAGAATTATTTCTGCCAGTCTGCTAATCTACAGGATAGTTGGAGGGGATAAAGTTCACTCATTGGTGACATCAACACATAATAATTAATATTTAATCACAAAACTTGACAATGCAGAGGAAAGGGCAGGAAATTCTCCCACAGCTAAATACTAATCTCTGTTAGCTTAATTATTAAGAGTATAATAATTATCATTTTAAAAGTCATACCAAGTACTCCAAGCTTGTTATCACTTCTGGTTTTTCTTTAAACTGTGTCATCTTTGGCCACTTGCGAATAAGGACCACCAGAGCTTCTTGGTAACCATATCTTGTCACCAGTCTTTCTGCCCTGACTTTGTCCATTGCCTTATTCCATGGTATACCTTCCTCCTTCACTTTGTTTTCAACCTAAATGTTAACTATAATTGTCATCATTTTTTCTTTTGCCAACCAAATAAATTTTTGCAACCTAACTATCAACTCACAAGTTCCCTCCATAAGGTTATTCTTCACTCTATTTAATGATAGACTAGATAGACTAGATGATAGACTCCATTTAATGATAGACTTGAGTTGATAGACCTGACCTGAAGAAATCACTGACTCCAGAATTGTCCAAAAATATCATCATCATGATAAAACTGTCATGTGTCTACATTATCACTACTCATACAAGGGGAATCATTAATGCATTGCCATTCAGGATTTATAAATCTTATGTGTTATCTATATATCTAGCACAATAAAACGTATTTCTTGTCTACTGCTGTCTGGCAAATTGCTGAGGCTAATTTACAATCAAATCAATTTCATTAAATTTTAAGAGAATCCTTAGTGATTGAGTGGAATTAAGAGTGGGAATATCCTTTTGGGAATTAAGTGACAAAGTTGGTTTGGGTTAGAATAATAAGGGTTACTTTAGGTTGTTAAGGTTTGCCAATTGATTATTTACTAGAGATTCGGTACGTTAGGATAAGTGTAGATGCGTAAAAAATACTTCTGTTGTCAAGTATATAAATCACCTGACATTGACCTGTTATAAAGTGTCAAACTGACAGGGCAATTAATGTGATTTAATGACTCAGTTAAGAAAAAAAGTCGTTTGTCCTGCAACACAACAGGGGCAATTCCTTTACGTAAAATTGGATCGAACATACAGAATATAGAATAATAACATTTTGTATTGATATAATGAATAATTGATACATCTGTACCATAAGCCAGAAGTTTTCATCAAATTTTTCTTCTTCAACATTTTCAGTTGTCCCAGCGCTTGAAGCTGCTGAACGCTCAGTCATTTCCTTTTCTTCGGCAGGAATCAGCTCGTGTTGTATTTTTGAAACAGGCATGATAACATTATTAACATTACTTCTTTCTTGGAAATCCAAAGGTGTGAATTGGAAGGCGACCAGGGTGTGTCAAGTGGGCGTCTCTTTATTTTCCAAATCTGATCCCACAGGGCACCCAGGAGAATGACGAAAATGCTGGAACAGTCGCGATCGTTTGATCATAGAAAAGGCCAGCAGCTCTGGGGCCGGTTATTCAAAAGCCGGTTAGCTTAACCCTGGGTTAACTCAAAATTTTACATCAATTTTTTTAATCGCTCGTTTATGAAGTTGAACATATTTTTTCATAAATACTTTGTGGATCAATAAGTCTTATTTTGTAAAGTCTTGAAACAAACAGCGGTGCAGAAGCATATAAACCAAAACAGTGGAGTAAAATTTAACCCAGGGTTAGCGCTAACCCAGCTTTAAACAACTGGCCCCACAGGGCATTAAATATTTTAATAGTAATGAATGTGCACCTTTTGCATCCACATATTCAAAGGATCTCTGATCATAACCCTATATCATATATTCGATTCAGTAAGGCTGTGGTAAAGCTTGGGCCTAGACAAACGGCTGAAAAGTGTTATATATGCGGTACTACGCTTACGACAGGATCAGAGCACTGGGGTAGTGCTGTGAGGCTCAAAGAACGATACTAGATTTGGTGCACCTACAGATCCCCGAAACATGTTAGATGTTGCAAGACAATTCATGATTTCGGATGGGAGCATGTTCAATGATGTTGTGAACGAGGTTAGAGGGATGTTGAGGGATGCTGAAGGATGTTCGACAATAGTGAACGATGTTGAGTGTCGTTGAATGATATTAGATGTGAACGATGATACGATTTCCTGCGGGGGTCATAATCATGAAATTAACATAATTAACGCACTATAACGAAAACTGACAACCACGATCACTCTATACACACAAAAGCGTAGAAAATGTTCAGCGTGATTAATTAGACACAAACAGGACGCCTTGACAAGTGCATGTCGAATAGATTTAGTATCACGGAAACAGTGGTTATTTTAAACTCGGAGGCTAACTGTTCAAGGAGGAACATTATTATTAATTATCATCATGTAAAATGCAATCTTTTCCATTTTCCTCTACAGCATTTACTACGTATCAAAGTTCTAAATAGTGTCCGTTAAATGGGATTTCTGTGACTTGAACTTTTTCGAGAAATTTGCAGAAAAGCAGGGGCTTTTCAGCGCCTTTGTCAATACTTGACATCGTGATTTACTGACGGATTCGGCTACATCGACTATCAAGTGGACGTTTAGCTTACGGATGTGTTAGAATGCCTATGAACAAAGCTTCCTGGCAGATTTGACTAAGATATCCATTGATATTTGATGCGTTTGACCAATATACGTGGTATCTCTCTCGTTACTCCGAAGTCATCATTGGAAATGCTTGATCGTTAGATTCAATTTTTCTTTTCCAGGAGTTCTTTGACAGGAGTAATTAGCAGTAGTTAACTTTATCAGTTATTTTACGATGGGTTGTCTTTGTAATGTAACTTGCCCCACAGACAACAGCCAGTACTTTTGTAAACTTCTCCGCGACAGAACTTCGATGAATCAAAGAATCCTTTAATGAGACAAAATAGTTAGAAACGGTTGTATTCTAATTGATAATGAAGTTAGGAATGAACTAGGTAGAAGTGGATGAACAAGTAGGAAAATCTATGCGAAAAACGTGCAATCTTTTACAATGGTGTACGCATATTGATTCTTTCTTTTCGTTACAATGTAAACACTTCGAATATTCATCGACCCTCGTTAATATGGTAAAATAGATCACTATATCGAGTATCATAATTATCTTCTGCTAGGTTACTGCAATTTTACAAAGAGATTAGGTTAGGAATGCTATAGCAATGGCATAGGAAGACGACCTCTGATATTATACCTAACATGATAGCACAAGCAACGCTGGTTCTTCATGCTCAATTGTTGAAATAAAGTTTGGTGAAACTTGACCATCGTTTGGATTTTGGTAATTACATTCATCTGTGCCCAGACTGTTGCGTTTTCACTTGTGCATTCATGCAAAACATGAAAACGAAACGACGGAAGCGATCATAAATTCACATATACTCCATATCTCGTAGTGATTTCCAAGTTGGTGGGTTTTTATCTGAACTGCAATGGCTCTTAGCAGATGCTCTCATGATGATGATACAAAAGCTTCATCTCTTTGTTAATGGAACAATATTGGATCAGCTGGAAGGTACTTCTTTTATTCAATATATTCCCACGTCCCTTATTCTTTAGCAATATCTTACCAACAGTAGTCTTATATTTTGTGTATATATTCATGCGCTTTCTAACTAGTTCGCTTTGCATGGCAACAAGATGCTGTTGTTTCAACGAGACAAACGAGAGGAGAACGATTGCTTTCTCGTGAACTTACACGGAACTTCATGCTGGGATATGATTTTCACATCAAGAGCATCGCATATCCTTAATAAATATTGGGAACATTATTGATACTTCAAAGAGAAACCGTTCATTGACTTGACCATATTGTTGCATGGTAATTCAGTACCATGAACACGAAAACCAAAACTTTTATTTCCGAACTGTATCGTCGCAAAAGGGAAGGATCTAAGGATAGCAAGGTTCCGACGCTAGGGAGAAATTTAGATCCTAGAACAATAATTTCGAGAACAGATAACGCGGGCTCATAACTATTACGTCAACGTAGATTGGGTTCCTGTAAACGAGTCAGTGATTATCTTTGAAGGACGCCAAACACAGACGCCAAATACCTCAACTGCCAAGGAATAAAGCTGTCGCTAGCATTCATTATATCTCGCCAAGAAGAGTAAAACAAGCGTTTTGAGTCGTTTAAAGAGTATAGAGAAGAGGTAGGATTAGAATTTAACTAATTTATCACCTATATTACCACCGTTTAACGCCTTGAAATATCAACATGTAAGCAAATTTTCGGGTGTGAAAGTTCTTAGAGAATTGCCCGATCCATTGTACAATGCAACACATCTAGCGTTATACAATCACCTTCAATGACAGTTGTTTAACTAGTTGAATGGTATTGTAACAATTTTGCGGGGGGACAGACGGCTAAGAACACGTAATGGAAATTTAAAAAACTGCTGCAATGACTATTGTGAAATGGTCGCAACAACTCTTTGAAAGAGAAGCGCGCTGAAAAATTTATCATAGTAATGTTAATCAATGGTTTGGTAACAATTCGATCCTTAAGGGCATTGTGCTATCAGGATACTCTGATAAACAAAACAATAGGGTATATCTGGACAGATATGAAGCATACGACTATATCAGTCTCTTGTAGTTTCACTTTAGCTTTTTTTAATAACGACACGTCTTAATTAGCATAAGTTCCCAACATGCACCCTTTCGATTTGAAATCATCTGACATTAGACAAAGAACGCGATGAAGCAATTAGAGAACGTATGTTTCCATCTTTTAAGGCAATTTCGTGATCCAAACTACCTCCCTGTAAGTTTTAACCGAGTTCGAACGAGAATTCCTTTGTGATGACGCAGTGTAAAATCGATACAAATGTTAGCACAAATTTTTGCGCTAAAGAATTCATGACAACGATATAGGTGAAAAACTTTTGGTTTTACAGAATCGCGTGTTCTACATGTACTTGTTAGCGTGTTGTTTTAGTTCTTTTCACGTTTTAATATTCTGGTAAAGTTTTGTTTGAAACGGAAAACTAGTATGTAAGTGTCATAATAATCACGAGACCTCGTGTGGGCGAGACTTACGTTACTGCATACTGTAGCTGGCTATATAAACATGGTTGTGACAAGGGTCTAGTAAACCAGCAGTCAACCTAATATGCAATGCAGCCAAATTAATCTGGTCTTTCCATCAAATACCCAAACAAAACGTTCCCAATATGATAGAAGTGAAGTCCTGGAGTAGGTGTACCTAGAGCATTACCACCAGTTAATTGGTGCAAGATTGTATTTCTGAATGGAATTTCTGATTCTTAGAGGTAATTTGGTGAGCACCCAGGGCTGGTAACTTCAGTGTTGCATGTAATTTAAATGGAAGGTACCTAGCATACTGCAGAACAAGCTACTGTTTAATGCAGGGCAAGATTAGCAAAATTGTTCAATTAAAACACTACCTTTGCAGTCTTGATAACCAAGGTATCTTTTGATAAGCTAATGCTTTCTTTTAACCAGCAATGGGTATGTTTTGGTCTAAGAGTGACAATGTTGATGGAAGGACAGTTGATGGAATACGTCTGGTGGTCATACATGATCGGTATTTTTCGCCAAACATGAAAACCTTTCGCAACGCAGTTGAAACAAAGCCACCGCCAGGCAGTTTGGGGGATGTTGTTGATAACAGGTATTATAAAGTCCCTCTTTCCCAGTACTCAAGGGATGAAATTAAACAGTGGACGTCAGACTGGGTGCGTCGGAATGGTATTGTCCTTCTTTGCTTGTTAGCGGATCACAATGATCAAGAATTAAATGCACATATCAACGGGAATGACAGGATCATTGAGTTCTGCTTTCGGAATCCTCCAGTGAATGGCCTTCATCCAACCATGGTAGATGTAGATTTTGACACCGCATCACGTAAAGATTTTATCGCCAACATGGATCGCCTTGCTGCAAAAATCAGAGAACTTTGATAATGACATGTCTGGAACTGATAAACATAAAAGGTAGTTGTAATTTAGACCTTAGCTTAGAAGTAAATAAATAATGCAATCTTATATTTGTGCACATTGTGACTTAGCATACTCACACTTTGAAATTTTATTGCAGGTGTTTATCAGACAGTTTGTGGAGTCAAAATTAACTTCATTCATTCATTATTTATATTCATAGTCGTAATTGCACATGTAACACATAGTTACAAACCTACATTGTAGAACATATTTGTGAAACTTTTCCTTAATTACATGCACTTATCATTTATGCAGTTGTCTGTTGAATTGGTTTGGTGGTATTATGTGCCAATTTGTAAACATCCAGCAACTTTATTTGCCATAGTCATCAGACAGTTTAATGAGACAGTTTGTGGTGTCGAAATTAACTTAATTTATTCATTATTTATATTCATAGTCGTAATTGCACATGTAACACATATTTACAAACCTACATTGTAGAACATACAGTTTGTAAAACTTTTCCTTAATATATTACAAGTACTTATCATTAATGCAGTTGTCTGTAGGATTGGTTTGGTGGTATCATGTGTTAGTTTGTCAACATCCAGCCACTTTATTTGTCATAGTCACTTAGGATGCCACACTTTGGTTACAAATTTACCATATGCAAGAGACAACGAAAGATTTGTTGCCTTGGGCACATAGTAAACACTAAACTGTCTAAACAACCCTTCTCCTTAACTCCACATGCTAAATAGGCTTAGCAATTGGAAATCAACATTATCAAGTTACAAAAGCCGAACTAACCTGTGGATTAGAATGGAAAAGCTTCTTTCCTATTTCGACTATAAACATGTCTCTGTCAAATTCTTTCACAAAATTCCATTCCTTTAAATACACATTTTACATTAAAAATTGTATCACAAAATACACATTTTACATTAAAAGTAAATCCATAGAGAAATATTGGAGCATGATAAAAAATATCGGCGTAAATGAACACTTTTTCTTTCAAAATAATTTCTTTTTAACTTCCCCTGGTAGCCATCAAGCGAAATTGCGCGGCTCATTATGCCAAGAGTCAGCTGTTTGTAGGCGTACTTCATATAAAATTACATAACACGCACACAGTTACGAATACGAACGAATACGTTGGCACAAAGATTCTGTGGAAAACCTGTTTCCTGTTTATTTTATCTAAACAGAGCTGAGAGCCTGAACAGATAAAAATTTAAAGGCAGGACCTTCTTTCGTGTCTCTGACCTGCTCCCCTTTATCTCTTTCTATAAAGTGTTCATCTCGTCTGAATCTTCGCCGGTAACCTAGTGGACCTTAAAATCTTGGATTGTCTGAAGGCACTTGTTCTTGAAATTTGAAAAACAGAAACAACACAAGTTTAACAAGACTGTAGCTATTTTAATACAAAAATGAATATTGCAAATGCGAAGGACCTTTAGTATTCTATCGTAAACCTCTCCACCAGACATCGGCAGAAGAGGCTGAGCACAAGAGAACCGCATTGAAAGCATGAAATGACTGTTGTCTACTACCGGTATTATGCAGGGCTCTTCCAGCCTATTAACTGAAATACTTGATAGCTTTCTGGTAGTTTACAACATCGATCAGGTCATCACGTTGAGACTCTTTCAAAATAAATATATGTAGGGCATGCCCTTACTGTTATAAGTTTAGCGTATGCGTGTTGAACACGAATCATAATTATTTATGAAATAATATAGAACATAAAAAAGTGAAACTTTTCCTCGTCAGCTTGCACAGGAAGCTAGCTCAGAATGTGTGTTATTTCATAGCTTCTGGAAACTTTTCCAAAATCTCCCTGAAAAAATGTGAAATCAATATTAAGATGTCCCTTGAGGACCATCAAATACCACAACGGAAAACCTAAACCCGTGCCAAAATTAAACACGCATAATGAAATGCATCAGTTGTATTTACTTACGTAAGACGAGTTATTTTTTCATCAATAGATTTTAAAGGATCTTCTTCGGTGCTTTCCTCCTCTGGTTTCTTCATAATTTCCCTGAAGATAAAGAATATCTTATAGTGAAGATTTAAAAATAGAATCTTTAATCTCTTATTGATCCAGTGTTACTACACAGGAGGAAGCCTAAACTAAACTAACTTTATTTAAACTGGATATAGCTCTATCAGATAGTTCTATACTGTTCTTCTTAGAGGCCCAGTAAGGATCATCTCTTATTGATCCAGTGTTACTACAGGAGGAAACCTAAACTAAACTAACTCTATTTATGGCAGATAGCTCCATCACTTTTAAACTAGTAAGATCGTCTCTTATTGATCCAGTGTTTTCTTCTTTTATTGACACAGGAAGAAACCTAAATGATTTTTCTTAGCTTTTCAATCAAAAATAACATTTACTTACGTGAGATGAGTTACTTTGTCATCAATAGTTTCCAAGGGATCCTTTTCTTTGCCTTTTCTTACAAGTTTCCCCATAATTTCCCTGAAGATAACATTTAAGGTGAATGTTTTAGGAGAGATTAATGTGGTTTTGCAATAAAAAGACGTCATTCTGATTGGGTGCGCAGTAGATATTCTTGGATGATGCAAACATAGCCAGTGGCGTCATTTATTTACGCAGCTAAACCCAGTCTTTCTTTAAGATCAGAGGCTTTTCCTAGTCCTAACAATACTTATTACCTAACGTCAGATAATCTCTCCCCAACCGTCTCCCAAGGGTGTCTATCATCCGTGTACTCCAACATTTCTACAGAAAAAACAAGTATTATATTTCACAATACACTATATATAATAAAAGCTATTAATTCCCTACCGTATGACACTTAGAATTATTGACCGAGTATGCTCAAGAATTCCTAACCAAAGTGTATCATGAAAGACGTACCTTTGGCCAATTCCTCGTCGTTGATCCAGTCAGCATATATGAAATTTCGTATTCTTAAACTCTTCAATGAAGGAGAGAATAAACTATTATACGTGAGTAATATAGGTACACGAGAATAGTTTTCGTTGCTCTAACAGAAAGCACTCTGTTTAACGTCCCTATGAAGTATTGCGTTTCGCTTACAAAATATCGAATTGGGCTGTATTCGACCCGGGAGACAATCCTCATTATATCAGCAGCGTATTGCAGTTTGGCGATTTTCTTTGCTTCATCGTAAGTGTAGCTGAGTTGAGCGATGAGGATGTTTAGTAAGATTACAATTACGACCATCATGTATGCGAGAAGAATAATAATTGGCAACCAACTGGAAAACAGAGAAAAAAGAATATCACTTACAAACGATAACAGCGTGAACCTGACCGATCACTGGTCATTGAGCTCTTTGAAAAGGACTGATAAATTATAGATCAAGTGGCATAAAATATCGAATAGAAGTGATTTAGACATTCACGGTGTCTATGAAAGATGTTACCTAAACTTTTGGTAGTCGTCTTCTAACGATTGTTGTTCTGCAAGAGCTCTGAAACCAGCCAACATCAGCCAAGCGAAACCACTGAATAATAAAATATATTATGATAGGCATACAACAGAACAAAAAAGAGCAACAGACGAACCTAAAATACACTAAAATTACAAACAAAAAACAAAAAAAATTGACATTAACTACCCGAACGAGTCTTGCTTGTCGTTCACTTTCAAAGCCAAATACATTGCTCCGCAAAATCCAATGAATACCACGGAAAAGAACAACAAAAACCGAGGAATGTCTTTCTGAATTATTTTCACCAGCGTTGTGGTGTAAAGACCTGTGACTCTACAAGTTAATAATAATTGCGAAATCATCAACCGCTGAAAATTATCCTTAATAAATCCTTTGTACGTGAAGGTAACTTAAGAAATCTTACTTACCTTGAGACGTGAGAGAATTTAAAGAGACGTAGAAAATTGAATAACAAACCAAGAGCAGCGAAGCTCCACTGTGCTTTAACCTCGGCATAGCGAAGAGGAAGGACGACCAGGGTGAGGATAATACCAAGTAAGTCCAGGTAGTTGTGCCAAACTTCGAAGTAGCTTATTTTTTCTCTGCAAAACAACGTGGTTAAACTGGGATATAATTTATTGATAATATGATTTAACAATTAATAGTAGGTCGGTCGGTATTAATCATCTACACTACCCAACCCTACCTTAACATAATTAACTCAGCCAAATCTCACCCTAACCCACCCCAATCTAACCCATCCAACCCTACCCTAACCTAAAGCAACCTTTTCGCAATCTTAGTATACATTATCAAGACATATTGCACCCACTTGCTCTACTTCCACCCTATCCCACCCTAAATAACCCCAGTTGATACTACTCCAAAACCAGATGATGTTATGGTAGGATAAAACCAGTGGTATGGACTGGTAGCAACCGCTTTAATTTTTGTGGATAGTTCTGCGGATAAATCTTCATTTATCCGTTTTATCTCCATCGATAAATACCTTAATATTTCACCAAATTCATCAAGCAGGTGTACAATGAGAAAGATGATACTGGCCATTTCACAAACTGCTCGAAAATTATCAGCCGGGCCGTCGTATTGAGTTGGATCGTCACGAGTGGAGCCAAACATGAGCGCATATGATAATACCGCCAAAAATATGAGATAAAGAACAGCCTTGAAACTAAAAGAAATTGTCAAGACATTGTTGTTGAAATCATATTATTTCTCGGGAAGTCGTCAAGATAAATAAGGTTAGATTAGAACTCGATGTTGTTCTCACCAAAACCAATTGAAGGCAAATTCATTCCATTTACTTAGGACCAACATGCGAACGACTGGGTGTTTCACAGCTTCCTATCAATTATTAATAATATCAATGCGTCTATTCGCACATATCCACTCTATTTTGGTATAACTTTCACCTATAATACGATTTATACCAATTCAGTCCTGTCCAATTCGGTCAAAAAGAGAACAGTTCAGTGTAGTTGAGTCCAATTCAGTTCAGTACAGTACAGTTCATTTCATCAATACAGCCTATTACAGTTAAGTGCAATTCAATCCAGCCAAGTACAGTTCCGTCCAGTTCTGTCCAGTTCAATCGAGTCCAGAGTCGAGTTCAGTCTAGTACAATTCAACCAGTCAGTTCAGTCTGGTCAAAATCAGTGGAATTCAATCCAGTTACGTCCACACAAACCCAGTTCAGTCCAGTCAGATGTTCAATACCTTATTCTCGCTGTCAGCAATGCGTTCGAGACAAGACATTGATCTATGATTAAACAATGGATCAACATCTTCAGAGTCTTCATATTTGGGTGTCCTTCCATTTTCGTCAGTTTCTAGGATGTGATAGTGAAAGTCATAATTCATTGGATCGTCTGGAACACTGTCCAAGGCTCGCTGGATTTCAACATTGTCTTCATCGACCAGTGCGCGGTCAGGCTGGTACGGCCAGTAAGGGTTAATCAATTTGTTCAATACAGCCACGACCGTTTTCTGTTATCAAAAAATAACTAAATTAGACAGAATTATGACTATGGCACTGATCACAGAGATTGCGAGCGGGCGCTAGTTATTCTTACTTGCGGTTTTGGACAACCTTTACAACCTACAGCTTAACTTGGCTGATACGGGATTACCATTGCAGAAATGACTTTCATACAGAAGTATCATGGCTAGTGAGCCTATAGCAAAAGCCATCATGTACCACGCTCTCAGAAATGGACGACGTTTAAACGGAGGACTGCCCCGCCAAAAGCAAAATTGTACAGACCTTGCACATGCAACGATTCTACTGACGTGGGGAGTTTCATGCCATGGTGTACCTTCATTCCATATTCATTTGTCTCTGGATCACGATAACTAATAATATCACCAAAATAAAATTTCACTGATTCTCCAATGTCGTCATACAGAAAGAGTTCCGTGACGCTACACATAAGATAAAAAAAATTGAGTAGCTACATCTTTTATACCTTTGGTATATGTAGCTATATCTTTGGTTTGAGGATATCTTAATGCTTGTAAGGCAAGTATTAATCATGAAATCATCCAACAAATGTTCACCAGTATTCATATCAGTAGCGGTTTATGGCCCCAAATCCAAAAGTTTTTGACATAGCCAATTCTCTTAGATACAGAGATCTACCCAACATTTGCCCTGTTTCCTCAGTGTTACACGCTTCCGCAGACCCCAGACTGGTCGTAACTGAGGCTCCCTCAGGACTTTAATGAAATGTTTATCCGAAATTATTTTGAATATTACCAGAACATGAAAAAACAAAGTACTCTTCGGCCTTTTTGCGTGCAAAGGTGAAGAGGACCTAAATTCAGTGGAAAATTGTCTTCATCAGGCTAAATCACGTATCACTCACCGATTAGCCAACATTTGAGAAATGAGATAAGCTGCAGTGTCATCATTACGCTTTTCTAAAGCTAATTCAACGGGCATGACAGCCTTGTCCCATTCATCATCGTCTGTGGTCGCGTGCAGCAGAGTTGGAAAACGATCGACCAGACATCTTGAAACGTGAAGAAAATTCTGCTCCGCTGCAAGATGCAGCAGGGTTTTTGGCGGCTTTTCTGGTTCTTCAAAACGAAAACCAGCATAATCCGTGTCCTTGTCTTTGTCCAGAATTATTTCCGTCAGTCGGCTGATCTATAAGGGTTTCATGCCTTCAAAAGGGGAGTCACCAGCAGGGATGTACCATACACTAGATTCATTAAGTTTATTAGGTATGTGAGCAAAAGGCCCTCAGTTAGCCCTAAGGCTAAGAATATAGATCTAGGGATGGTCTTGTTTGAGAAATGTTATTGACAGAATCTCTCATCATACCAAATACTCTAAGCTTGTTATCAGCTTTTGGGTTTTTTTCGGTTTCTTTTGGTTTGCTTTCGGTTTCTGTTTAAACTTTTTCATCTTCGGCCACTTGCGAATAAGAACCACCAGAGCTTGGTTACCATATTTTGTCATCAGTCTTTCTGCCCTGACTTCATCCATTGCCTTATTCCATGATATGCCTTTCTTCACTTTTTTTTCAACCTAAGAGTCATTTGTCATTTTGTCAAATTCCTGAAGAACTTTATTTTTATATCCACCCTCAAGGTCAAGACAGCCATGGCTTTATTACTTTGCAAGCATATTACCGAAGCCATTTGAAGCAAGCTAATTTAGTTTAAAGCAATGGGTATGCTAAAATTTATAAAATGTTTCCACAGATTCTGCGAATGACAGCAGTGTTTAAATTGGATGGACTAAACTTGGAGTAAAGCAATACATTTATGTTGAGCTAATTATGTCTGGTTGTGCTAGGAAAGAATAAATGTGATCAATATTCTTGACCTGTTCACCATTCAAACTAAATCTACTTTATAGTATGTCCCAAGTTGATTATTATAGTTAAGATAGATGAGAGATATATAGGATGACATTGGAACAATATATGATTGACTGTTTAGTATTTTAACTTTAATTAACTTATTTAAAATGTTTTGAAAATCGGTATAAATGCCACATTTGCCAATTCTTATTATAACATATGCAGGAATTTTTAAAATACTCTAAAATTATTTGACCTTGGCATAGCAGGGGGCTTGGTAAGTGTTTAACATGCAAGGTTGATACATGTATGCAATCCCAAGATTTCTTATAGACATAGGCTCCTCACCAAGGCCATCATACCAGGGCTATTTGGTTCATCAATAATTGGGGGGGGGGGGTAGCATGTGCATCATATACTTGACCTTATACCCGACTGATTTCTTTTGAAACAATTGGTTTTACAGTATGCGAGTATGAACACAACACCCTCACAATTAAGCGTCAAGGGATGGGCCTGGACATAATTTTTATTCATCATTCTTCAAGCATATCTCATGAATGATCTTTTTATAGTAGTAACAAGATATTCATAAGATTTTAGGTAATCCAATCAGTTGAGTCAGGTAGGAGAGTTTTATCTTATGGATGTGTTAAATTGCGTTTGGTTGTTATTATGATACGGCCATTACATCAAAGGGGATTAATGTGTGAAATAAAGAATAAAAATTAAAATAAAGAATAAAAATTAAAAATACTTTAGCTAGCTGCCAAGCAAAATTTATATCTGAGCTTCTGACTCAGTAATTTAGAGAGATCGAGACTGAAATACGACTAAATTCGCGCATAGCTCCACTAAAACCGTAAAACGTCTTTTGGAAGTAAAACTAGATCGGAAATTCAGATCATAAAAAGAATGTTAGCATTTAATATATAAATACAACAGAATAATCGATACCTCAACCCAGAAATTTTTATCAAATTTTTCTTCCTCGACATCTTCATCTGCTGCAGTGCTCGAAGCTTTTGGCTTTTCTGTCATTTCTCTTTCTTCGGGTGAAATTAACTTGTGTGGTATTTTTGAAACGGACATGATAAAATATAAATACTTGCACCACAAAATACGTTTACTATACAGGGTGTGGCTCGTCTCTTCCAAATCTGATCGAGCCATAGGGGACCCAAGGGAATGTCCGACCGAAAATGCTCGAACAATCGAGATGATTTGCAATGATTTGGTGAACGACTGGAAAGTTTCCAAAAACGGGAGTACCAATCAACAGTGCTCTGATATGTGATATATCTCTCCAATAACAATGAACATAGTGTGAAGTTATGTAAAAATAACTCCTCGGTTCTCAGTACTTCTGAGTCCTCAAGAATGATCTACTGTACCCATAACATGAATCCAGTGATGACTGATCTTCTAATGATTATAAACTTAGCTCTGACTGATCTGCCAATAACTATGAATCCAGTGATGACTGATCTGCCAATATCTACGGCAATAACCATGAATATGGTTCTGACTGATATACCAATTATTCAGTTTTCCAATCTCTCAACACGGCAATAATGAATCTGCTTCTAACTGATCTTCTAATAACCGTGAACAGTTTTCTGGCTGATCTCCCAATAATAGTGAAATTAGCTCTCTAACTGATCTGTCAATACCATCAACCAGTACTCTAACAGTTCCACCAATAACCACAAATCTAGTGCTCTGATGGTTCGGCCATTGGGATCGTAAAATATCATGGGCATATTCGTGTGCAACAGTGCAAAGACCATAAAAATGTTTAATAACAAATGCTTGAACAACGTATATATTCATAGGCTCACATAACAGTCATATAACATTTACCGAAGGTCCATTTCTGCCAGTTAGAAGTCGGAGTTCAGATGATAGTATTTGTTGGTTGAATGATTTGAATTCATATAGAACATAAAATTAACCAAAAATGGTAGACCCTTCCTTGACCGTGGTCATCCCCAAAACACAGACAAATAGGCACGCTTCACGAACATGTGTAGGTATGGTATATGGTCATATTACGGTAAGTGGCATATAAATGTCGCGGAAGAAGGGAGAACTGTCAGCACACCTCCAACGCCCTATATTTTACTTTGCAAAATGCATTTCTATAAACGTTCGTACTTGCACCAAGGAAATACAAAAAGATCAAGGACCTTCGCTATTCCACTACATTTTTCGTAGAATTCTGGAATTCTGGTTTCTTCTCCAGAACGGTGTAGAAAAGCTTTTCTGCGAAGAAAAAGAGAAGAGATAGAGATCTAACTATCACTGCCAATGACACCTTTCAGGTAACCAGCCAGTGGCTATTTACGTTCACACTTGATATCCTGAATCTCTGACGGAATTTGCTGATGTTAAGAAGTTCTGATACATCCATCAAACAGGGTCCAGGCTTCTGGCGCATGTGATCGGTTTAATTAGTTCATATTTAACGTTGTTATAATCTTCAATAAAGAAGCCAAAGATGGAATTTAATTTATTTAACATCTTGTACTGAAGTAATGCGCAATGGTCAGAACTGAAAATTATCCGAAAACCGTTTATCATTCCAACGTAGCGGCCTCACAGCCGGGTCACCAGTGAATTTTAGACGACGGAACTTCCCTGTGGTGAAAATAACGAATCCCTTACTCGTGGGAACAAAGTGTTCAGAATCGATTGTATTCCACTTGATAAGCTTACAACGGGGATAAAAAGTCATTGCGTCTTCATTTTCATCACAATAGACGTGCACTTCAAACGGCACGAGTTCTAATCAATCATTATGTCGTATATTCATCGAGTCTGGCACATATGGCGCCAATGCCTAAAAAGACAACAGATTCGAGTATTATAATTACGCTTGCTAGGTTACTGCAGTTTTACAAAGAGTTACAAAGAGAATAACTTTGAAAATCTATGGCAATGGAATAGCAAGACGGCCTTTGATATTATAGCTAAAAACTATTATACATACAGAAGAAGTAATGCTGATTCTTTGCGATCAAGAATTAGAATGAAGTTTGATAGAACATAATATCCGCTGCATTATCGCTGGAGATTATTTCCCGTCGTGTCGAGGGTCGCGTTTTGGATGTGTTTCTACAGAAAAAGGGAAGAAAGGTGAAACATTGTAGCAAGAGATTGAAACGTACATAACAAATACCTCGCGATGATCTTTAATCAGTAGCTTCTTCTTATGATTCTGAATTGGTTCTTGTATTTTTGGAGGAATGATCATACAGCGACCCTCTCTAAATGGAGCAATATAGGATTAGATGGAATATTCTTATATTAACGAATATATACCCACGTCTGTCCATTCTGTTATACACAATATTCTGTTGTAACATTCGGTAAAGTTCGTAATCTCGTTCGCCCCATTTTAGTTCTTCCTGTATGTTGCAAACATCTTGGTGTCAGTCATAAAGGAAAGTACTAAATGCAGGTAAAGGTTCTTTCATAAACTGCTGTTTTCTCGACTTTACTCTAAACTATAATAGTTATGAAAAGAACACTAATATGTATATATCTCTTTGTATATTCAGGAAATCCATCTGGGACATCGTATCGATTCCTGTGTTTATATGAAGAAGATGTACCACACAATAGTTGTTTTTGCAGAAAAATATCGTTTCTAAACTGAACCATCGCAAAAGGTGAGTGTTCTCGTTCCAAGAATCTGACGAAGGATCGCAACCAAGATCCGAGAAACGTTTGTTTCGAAAACAGATTTCGCGGGCTCAAATGATGACGTCATCTGAGTATTGCGTCGTTCTTGTTAACCCTGCCCAGCGCATTATTATCTTTGTCGAGATTAAACACAGCCTCAAATATTTCTATTGTCAAGGACTAAAACTGTCCTAAATTGAGTCGTACGTTGGTCCACAAAAGCGTAACTCCCAAAAGTTCCCTCTTGTTGGAAGAGCAGAAAGTAAAGAAGAAAAGGTAGGATTGGATTCTAATCGAATTCTATCACATATATTGCCGTTGCACTGCACGACACTTTCGAATATTAACATGGAAGGGAAATTTCTGGTTGGAAGACGTTTTCAAGCATTAAATGATGTGTTTCAAAGTAACACACGATGTTATAACATACATCTGTCAGTCTCAGTAAACGACAGATTTCTAAGTTGTATGGTAATGTGACAAAACTGACGTATATACGTAATATATAGCCTTTGACACTACGAATAAAAAGTGTCAAAAACAAAAGAGGTAATTTAAATGTAAACTACAGACTATCATTGAAAGGATTCTTTAAGAGAAAAGTGCGGCTAAACGGTTGTCCAACACGGTGGTATGGTAATAGGTAACAATTTGAATCTCGTGGGAATTTTGTTAACACAACGATATGCTAAAAGGAATTGGATGGTTCAATGGATTTGATTCATTTGAACTATGCAGACATCATAGAATTGCAGTTTCACTTTGATTATGTTAATAAAGGCACGTTCCAACACGTTCTTCTGATTAAAACCATCTGGCATTAGACAAGGAAACACACGCTTAAACATTATAGGCGATTAGTAAGGTGAATAGTTTTATAGCCTGATATCCTAAGTTTTCGTTCCAAACGTGAAAACGGCGCGAATTATTTAAGGAGTAAAGGCCCACACAGACAGGACGCGACAAGTTTTTTATTTTCCAAAAGCAAATAAATTTTAACTTATCATAATATTCTTATAGATTACGTAACAATTATACATTTTGACTGCTCTGGCGTCCATAGATTCTAAATTTTGCTTCCAGAATTTAATTCATATGCTTCTGAAACGTGAAAATTTCCGTCGCTTTGACGCATCGCGTCCGTTCTGTGTCGACCTTATATTATTCGCGACATCTCGCGTGCGCCAGTCACGGATGACTGCATGGGTACTATAAAGCATAAACACGGTTACACATTGATCTCTGGAAATTTTATCTATAAGTATAACTAAACACTACTGGCTCTGAATGGATTAGCATTTTATGATAAGTCTCATTCCTTTCCATAATTCCCCAGTAAGATAAAACCCAAAATCTGTCTTATGACACTCTACAGGAGAGTGAAAACTGACATCACTGCATTAATTGTGGCTGGGGTATTGTTGCCCATCAGGGTTAAGTAGCTATAATGTTGATTAACAATATATGACAAACCATCAGAACTCTTCCACTCATCTTCAAATTATTGGTCTACTGTAATATCCGAGTAGTACATCTGTCTGAATGACAACATGAGATGGGTGAAACTAAAAGTTAGTTTATACTTAACCAAGAACACTGGTAGATAGTGCTGGGTAGTGAGCATACCCTTCCAAACTGGTGCAGAAAAATGTAGCATTGTTTAATGTAAAAGATTATTAAAATTGATGAACTAAAGTAAGAGCACTTTAGTGTGGTGCTTATTATTTTATTAGGAAATTTACCATTGCAATTTTTACTAGCCATGGGTTGTAAATCCTCTAAGGAAGACAGACCTGAAGCAAAGAAGGACAAAATTTGTTTAGGGGTTCTACACAGCGGAACGACAACAAATATGAACAACTTTCGTAAAGCAATGCATGACTACGAACCACCAGGCAGCCTGAAGATTGTAGAGAAGAAAGACTGGAATGTTTCAGATCCAAGTGAAGATCTTGTAGCATGGATGAAAGACAGAGCAACCTCTGGTTACATGTACTTTTTCTGACAAAATGCAATGTTCAAGCATTGAAAGAAGGCATTGACCGTAAAGACAGGATCATCGAGTTTTGTTTTAAAGATCCTATAGTGGATGGAGTGATACTCGTAGACGTGAATATCGCCACAGCAACACCGCAGGATATCATTGATAAAAGTACTGATCTGGTCACAGAAATCAAAGGAAAATAAAGGATGTACAAAGTGTTGTTAAGATGAGAGAACTAACTTATTTATTATTCATTTAATCACTGTAAAACTATCCTTTTGTCTTTTGATTACCATATGCATTCTTAAATTAACACAATTTCTTCTTGAAATAGTTTAATTATTTAGCACATGTAGTAACTGGCTTATATGTAATGTCTTCATTTTCATAGTCAGATAAGATCCTACACTTAATTTAAATCTACAGAGAATATGGAAGAAGCACTTAAGATGCGGCGTTTATTCGAGGGAGGCATTTATTGCAAACCTTGTAACAACTCTGAATTTATTGTGGTATTTAAATGTCATCTTAGGTTGATGGCCATTTGTATTCTCATATATTTTGACTGGAGTTCATAAAATATAACCAGCTTGGTAACAGACCCTTATTGCTTTGCCCATTTCAATTCGGTGTATAAGATGGTTATTATGACCAGGCTAAATTACTGGTAAGCAACCCTCCTTCAAAATGATAAGACTATGAACTACACATTCTTCCTATAATTCTTAGACCACACATGCATACATAAACTAATTTTAAACAATAAAAAATCAATCTTATTAGCTTATACCTGCGTAAATCCATGAAAGACCTTTTTTACACCTTGAATATTCATGACATCATCATCGAATTCCTTGAGGCTTGAGCTCAAAAGCGTCCCGTGGAATATACATTTTTATACAAGAAGTTAAATTAATTCTCCTCCGTTTTATTCTGAGTGGAACTATGAAGAAATACTGGAAAAATACCTGCGTAAATTAGGCTTTTTCATCGATTTTTTTTTCAAAATAAAGGATTTGCTCCACTTTAAAATTTCCGGCTCATTTCACTCCGTCAGCCGTCTGCTGCAACACTTCATATAAGATAAACAAACTACAGATGAGGTAAAAGCGTCTGAAAACGCTTTTTCTTTTTTTTTCTCAAAACATCGATGTTAACAACCTGAATTTTATTACAGTCGTTGCATTTGTGACAGAGAAATGCTAAAACGCTCATTTTGAGCAAAAAAACATTTCATACTAAATGTATATATATTTTCCGGCTATTTCTACTTTTCGGTCGGTAATGAAGTTGTCCATATTGACCACTTTTTCTTTATAATGTGTTATCTTTTTAAAAATGGCGCTGTTGATGACTTTGACGGTCATTCTCTGACGGTCATTCTACATCGCAGAGCCAGACACACGCGTTGGAGGAATAGAATTTACACACGATGCTACTACCATCCACATTTATTTTCTTGATTTCTCGGGGTTGCCATAACTTATCACACTCGTATAACGTACGAATCACTACAAAAGCACATTGAAAACCTGGATAAAAGAGCTGTTGGAATTAGGGGCAAACTTTTGATTAATGTGCAACAAAATTTTAGCTACAGAGCCGTGTTATAAGTAAAGGAAATTGAAAGAATGAAATCGAGTTTCTCACCGACTCAAAACACACTGTGCAGAAATTACGTTGCGAATTAAAATAACAGAGGTTCTTTACACCATATTATTTTCCAGGAAAGTAGACCAGAAAGTTTTAGTTTCCAGAAAGTTTTAGTTTCCAGAAAGTCTTAGTTTTGCAAATGAACATGTGAATTATCTCAACAAATTACGATTTTGTTCTGGGTATGATTTCTCAATAACTCAAACCTGTACGTAATTTGCCTGGCCCACTTCGTGGTGTGTTCAATTTTTGCCGCGCCACCAGAGATCCTCAAAGATTTCACTCTCGCTCCAGAGCAGAGAAAGAGAGGAATTTCAAATCGAATGCTATGGAAGAAAATTGTTAACTATCGAACTTTCCACACAAATTATTTCGAATTCCAATGAAAGAAAGAAGCGATTGTTATAGCGAGGCATCAACCTACTTGATTGCATCTAACTCGCGTCGACTTTGAAAATCTTCATCAAATGATCCATTTAACTGTAAAACGTGACAAATACACAAATAAATTTCTGCAATATTTTTTAGTATGGTAGCAATGAATAGACAATCTGCGAACCTTCTTTTTGCTCTTTCTGCTAAAGATTTCCGGTTATTACCTTAAACAACGCTCTTATTGATGTCCCACCTTGGAACTGTGCAATATGCCAAGTTATCATATTTTTATCTTCGACAAACTCTACAGTCTGCCCAGAACAAGACACACTATTGAATTGAAGGGAAAAATAAGATCAGCATTTTATGATTGAGTCATTCACTCCAGCTTGAGATTTAATAATGAATACTTATTCGGAAAAGTGTACCTCCTGGTGTCTTTTGGGACGTTGAATTGGACGAGAACTTTATCCGCATATCTTAAAGAAGAACAAGAGACGTAGCCATGAAAGTACTAATAAAGTAGACGCGAAAATTTTCAATATTTCTAGTCATTTTACTTACTTGTCCGTGGGTATATTGCAGTTTATTCTCAAGGAAACATCTATGGATCTAAATAAAAACGTATGCAATGTACTGAGACATTTTACTTTGTATAAGGCTAGATGACTTTACTTGACAGCACTACTCATTTTTGAAAGACATTTTGAAAGAGCCAATTTACATCCTTAAAGGATGGTTTTACTCTTTCCTAGGTAGCAGACTAGAAGGTTTGATGAAGGACATTTGTGTAAAAATACACTATCTAGAACAGCCGAAAAATGATTTTATATGGTTGCTTGTAATACGTGCATAGTTTTTGCAAACAAGATAAAATTTCACTTGCTTTGAGGAACAGGAATCTTCGAACATCATTTCAACGGTGAAAGGAAGGTTTCTTTCCAGAATTGTTCCAGACATGCGATAATTCATCATGGCAAACTACACGAAAGAAGAAGAACAAGCTGAACTCGTTGATGCCACAGAAAGCGGTTTGTTATTTAACTTCCAGTTTTAATGTGTCTTCAAGTCATACGCGGCCTCACCTCACCAACCAAAGGCATAACAGAGAGCTTTCCGCTTGACTCAAACTCCTCGCTGTTTACAGAAGGATGAAGATTGTAATCCTCGAGTTGCAGCCCAAAACCTTTATAAAAATATTCTGCGTGAGTACGGGTGGGACCCATCAGGTGGGTGGTGAATATGGTGAGCACGATCTATGGGGAGTGGGATTGTGGTGCACGGGGTCTATGGTTGGCAGGAACTTTGGTAGGTAAAGTGTGGTGGGTGGGGACTTTGGTAATTGAAGTGTGATAGATGGGGCCTATGGCAGGAGGGGATATGGTAAGTGTGGAATATGGAGTGTGGTGGGTGGGGATTAGTGGGGACTATGGTATAAGTGGAGTTATGGAATGTGGTGGGAAAATGGTCAATTGTAAGTGGGGGCTAGAATAGGGGGCTAGAGATAGTTGTGAATAGGAAATGTAATAAAAGCCTGCGAATATTACTATTGACAACATGTAGTTTACAAAGTTCATCACTTAGCGCCATAGTAAGAACACATCCTTCAGGAAGAAAACTACGTAAAGTAATACTGCCAATGAGTTCTGAACACTGTACATTGCCCTACAAAACATTGGAAATCGGATCAGCCTTTGAATTATAAAAACTATGGTCAATCTAGGCAGGTGGACATGTTTGATGCCTATGTAAGCTGCAGTGTACCCCCCTTACCCCCTGCAAGCACAGCAAATACTACATCAAAATTATATGAACAGGGGGGGGGTTCAAATCTGTTCACCTCTGAATCAACTTGAACTAACAGATGTTCCAATATGTCTGAGAATATTTCACCTTTCTTTGGTGTCTAAATGAACATAAAACTGAGCATTAACCCAAGTTATCAAATTCTTAGTCTAGTTTTATCCCAATGAAACAAGAAGATAAACTTACCGAAAACCTATCACTGTGTCCAACAGGCCTATTTGCAGCATCACTACCAACACGGAGCTTCTCCAAGCCAAACTAAGTTAAGATACAGGAGTTTAGACCAAGGCAAGATCCCATATCCAGGCTATCTAACAGCAAGCAGTCTTTGAAACCTACATACCACAGCTCTTCCAGGAAATTGACTTGGTTTATCATAAGGTTCTACAATTGTAGGCTGATTTAGGACGTATGGTTTTATAGCTTGGGAATATGTCTCTTGGATGTAACCAAAATTCTAAATGGAAATTATATCAAATTTTACTCATGCTCAAAATTCAATATGCATAAATATACCCTATTGGGATCAAGATGGTTTATTAACTTCATTTGCGCTAGTGTTGTATTAAATGTACCAACCAGAAACTTCATCCATTTCATAAATCAAAACAAAATTCTGTTGTATTGAATTTTCATTTAACACACCACAGTAGTCTTTGCATATAGAGGTGAACCTAGCAAAAAAAAAATCAGAACAGCTTTTGCTATTTATTGATTACGTCCCCAAAGGTTACCCAGTCAAAGCTTACCTATTTTAGCTAAATACTGAACCCTGACCAGCTTACGAGGTCGTATATTGAACTAATCGTACCTCTGCAGGAATTCCAGACCACAATTTGGTGACACGTTCTTTTTTGTTGTTAAGACAAAATACAGGTCAGCTGTATGGACGAATATGTAGTTCACACCATTGATATTCTAGAAAATATTAAAACTGATCAAACAACATATAAAATGAAAATTTGGTTGCACTTTGCAATGTCTGCAAGAATAGATTGAGGTATAAACAAGGTCTGGATGAATAATAAGTCTCAAATTGACCCAACCATATTACATATATACTTACAAAACAGGTGCTTGGTTGCCTCTTGATGTCTTTATGTTGTTGTAGAAATCTCTGTGCATTTCTGCTCAAGATCACCTCGATCTTAAACAGTGTTATGGTTGAATACATGTTGTACTAGGGTGCATTCTATATTATAAATACTATGTCAGAAATCCTGGGGCCCTCTGATTTAAAAATAGCCCAAACTTTGTGTTTTTAATTTTCTCAATGCTAAGAAATTTCTGAGCTCATGCTAAATATACCTAGCTAAGACTCCTAAGAGTTATCTAAATGAATTAGTCAGTGGCAAGGAATAGACGAATAGTGCTGTCTAAACCTGGTTTCTGTCAACTTACTTATTCTTGGTAAAACATTAAATGTGGTAGAGGATACAGATAACCTGTTCTGACTATATTCCCATGGCACGTATAATGTGGTTTAGTCCCATTTTTAAAGATACTAGTAGATACCAGAATAGAAATACTAGACTGGATATTTAACACCTTTGCCATTTGCCAAGAAACTTAGCTTAGCTAGATAGTTGTATCACAGGCCAACCATTTCACACCAATGACACCATGAAAAAAAAGGATACAATCTCGAAAGATGAGTGCATCTCCTCTTGCAGTTAGCACAAAAAGCTGGGAGAACATTCAAAGTGTCATAAAAAAGGTTTATTTTCGATATCTTCGAACTTGAAAATATTGCAACAATCCATTCAACAATCCTTTTCCCCAGGCTCACGATTCCCTACGACGCCACGAAGGCTCTGGGGTAGAAAACAGAGATAACCAGTGGGGGTAACCCAGGTAACCTGGGGGTAACCCGAGTACCCTATATAATGACACGAACCATCGTTCATCGAACCATTCACCATCAACTCCCACTTGCAAAACCATTGTCTTCGCCACTAGGACGTCAGTGCTTGTGGTTGATGACTGTCTTTTATTATTTTAACTAAATATTTTCTTTAAAAAGTCATAATGAATAATATTTTACCAATGCTGGATTCGAAACGTCGCCTTACCAATTACGAGGGCAGTATCTTCACTACTACACCGTCAGTGCTTGAGGTTGATGACTGTCTCAGTTTTTTATTTTACCTAATTCTTCTCTTTAAAGCAGAGTTGCAAAAAAGCTGCGGGTAAACGGGTACCACCCGGAGAAAGGTTTGCTTTGAATGAGGATTGTGAGGAAGGTTCAAAGTTGAACACTCTAATTGATCACATGAATGTACCAAAAAGGTCAAGTATATCGTTTTCTGGCCATATTTGACACTGGTCGAGTATACCGTTATCCAGCACATTCCACCATGGTGAAGTATACCGTTTTCCGGCACATTCGTCCGTTTTCCGGCCGCATTCGATGCTTGCAAGTTGCAACTTTATATAGAAGTTTGTATATGAGCACCAAACATGCTTGAAACTTTACATAGCACCTGAATTAGACCATTTAACCTGCGTGGTTATCAATATTAAAATATTTGATATCATAACCAAAGCATGGTTGTATTGTTGTTTGTATATCACCACAAAATATGCTTGCAATTCGACCATGGTCGAGTTCGCAGGAAAACGACATATTCGACCATGGTCGAATTAGCCCGAAAACGACTAACTCGACCATGGTCGAGTTCGCCGGAAAACGACTAACTCGACATAATGCAAGTCCTAAGCTTAATATATATATCATGCATTATATACAAAGTGACAACAGCCAAAATGCTACAATATGTCTCCGCTACAAATAAATTTTGCACGGTTGTTCGGAGTTTTTCATTTCGTGCCTTTGACTTAATTGTTTGAATGAATTAAATGAAAGAGACTCATAATTGTCAAGAATTTCACGAGGAAGATTATTCCAAGCTACTGCTCCGCGATACGAGAAACTATTTTTAAGAAAGTTAGTGTTTGGCTTTGGTAAAGTGAGTTTCCGATCGTTGCTTCTCAGAGTATAGCAAGTATTTTGACAGGTACTAAACAGTTCAGTTAAATATGTTGGTGCCATGGTCGAGTTCGCCGGAAAACGACTAACTCGACCATGGTCGAGTTCGCCGGAAAACGACTAATTCGACCATGGTCGAGTTCGCCGGAAAACGACTAATTCGACCATGGTCGAATTAGCCGGAAAACGACTAACTCGACCATGGTCGAGTTCGCCGGAAAACGACTAATTCGACCATGGTCGAATTAGCCGGAAAACGACTAACTCGACCATGGTCGAGTTCGCCGGAAAACGACTAACTCGACCATGGTCGAGTTCGCCGGAAAACGACTAATTCGACCATGGTCGAGTTCGCCGGAAAACGACTAACTCGACCATGGTCGAGTTCGCCCGAAAACGACTAACTCGACCATGGTCGAGTTCGCCAAAAAACGACTAACTCGACGATGGTCGAGTTCGCCGGAAAACGACTAACTCGACCATGGTCGAGTTCGCCGGAAAACGACTAACTCGACCATGGTCGAGTTCGCGGGAAAACGACTAACTCGACCATGGTCGAGTTCGCCGGAAAACGACTAACTCGACCATGGTCGAGTTCGCCGGAAAACGACTAACTCGACCATGGTCGAGTTCGCCGGAAAACGACTAACTCGACCATGGTCGAGTTCGCCGGAAAACGACTAATTCGACCATGGTCGAATTAGCCGGAAAACGACTAACTCGACCATGGTCGAGTTCGCCGGAAAACGACTAACTCGACCATGGTCGAGTTCGCCGGAAAACGACTAATTCGACCACGGTCGAGTTCGCCGGAAAACGACTAACTCGACCATGGTCGAGTTCGCCGGAAAACGACTAACTCGACCATGGTCGAGTTCGCCGGAAAACGACTAACTCGACCATGGTCGAGTTCGCCGGAAAACGACTAACTCGACCATGGTCGAGTTCGCCGGAAAACGACTAATTCGACCATGGTCGAGTTCGCCGGAAAACGACTAACTCGACCATGGTCGAGTTCGCCGGAAAACGACTAACTCGACCATGGTCGAGTTCGCCGGAAAACGACTAACTCGACCATGGTCGAGTTCGCCGGAAAACGACTAACTCGACCATGGTCGAGTTCGCCGGAAAACGACTAACTCGACCATGGTCGAGTTCGCCGGAAAACGACTAATTCGACCATGGTCGAGTTCGCCGGAAAACGACTAACTCGACCATGGTCGAGTTCGCCGGAAAACGACTAACTCGACCATGGTCGAGTTCGCCGGAAAACGACTAACTCGACCATGGTCGAGTTCGCCGGAAAACGACTAATTCGACCATGGTCGAGTTCGCCGGAAAACGACTAACTCGACCATGGTCGAGTTCGCCGGAAAACGACTAACTCGACCATGGTCGAGTTCGCGGGAAAACGACTAACTCGACCATGGTCGAGTTCGCCGGAAAACGACTAATTCGACCATGGTCGAGTTCGCCGGAAAACGACTAACTCGACCATGGTCGAGTTCGCCGGAAAACGACTAACTCGACTATTATTATTATTATTATTATTTAAACATATTTATGCACGGTAGCCTTTCAGTGACCTGTTTTTCAAAGGGCCGTGCTCCACACGCATGCAATAAAAATCTAAAAATATTTCAAAATCATGCAAGTCCTAAGCTTAATATATATATTCATGCATTATATACAAAGTGACAACAGCCAAAATGCTACAATATGTCTCCGCCACAAATAAATTTTGCACGGTTGTTCGGAGTTTTTCATTTCGTGTCTTTGACTATTTGAATGAATTCAATGAAAGAGACTCATAATTGTCAAGAATTTCACGAGGAAGATTATTCCAAGCTACTGCTCCGCGATACGAGAAACTATATTTTTAAGAAAGTTAGTGTTTGGCTTTGGTAAAGTGAGTTTCCGATCGTTGCTTCTCAGAGTATAGCAAGTATTTTGACAGGTACTAAACAGTTCAGTTAAATATGTTGGTGCCATGGTCGAATTAGCCGGAAAACGACTAACTCGACCATGGTCGAGTTCGCCGGAAAACGACTAACTCGACCATGGTCGAGTTCGCCGGAAAACGACTAACTCGACCATGGTCGAGTTCGCCGGAAAACGACTAACTCGACCATGGTCGAGTTCGCCGGAAAACGACTAATTCGACCATGGTCGAGTTCGCCGGAAAACGACTAACTCGACCATGGTCGAGTTCGCCGGAAAACGACTAACTCGACCATGGTGGAGTTCGCCGGAAAACGACTAACTCGACCATGGTCGAGTTCGCCGGAAAACGACTAACTCGACCATGGTCGAGTTCGCCGGAAAACGACTAACTCGACCATGGTCGAGTTCGCCGGAAAACGACTAATTCGACCATGGTCGAGTTCGCCGGAAAACGACTAACTCGACCATGGTCGAGTTCGCCGGAAAACGACTAACTCGACCATGGTCGAGTTCGCCGGAAAACGACTAACTCGACCATGGTCGAGTTCGCCGGAAAACGACTAATTCGACCATGGTCGAGTTCGCCGGAAAACGACTAACTCGACCATGGTCGAGTTCGCCGGAAAACGACTAACTCGACCATGGTCGAGTTCGCGGGAAAACGACTAACTCGACCATGGTCGAGTTCGCCGGAAAACGACTAATTCGACCATGGTCGAGTTCGCCGGAAAACGACTAACTCGACCATGGTCGAGTTCGCCGGAAAACGACTAACTCGACTATTATTATTATTATTATTATTATTTAAACATATTTATGCACGGTAGCCTTTCAGTGACCTGTTTTTCAAAGGGCCGTGCTCCACACGCATGCAATAAAAATCTAAAAATATTTCAAAATCATGCAAGTCCTAAGCTTAATATATATATTCATGCATTATATACAAAGTGACAACAGCCAAAATGCTACAATATGTCTCCGCCACAAATAAATTTTGCACGGTTGTTCGGAGTTTTTCATTTCGTGTCTTTGACTATTTGAATGAATTCAATGAAAGAGACTCATAATTGTCAAGAATTTCACGAGGAAGATTATTCCAAGCTACTGCTCCGCGATACGAGAAACTATATTTTTAAGAAAGTTAGTGTTTGGCTTTGGTAAAGTGAGTCTCCGATCGTTGCTTCTCAGAGTATAGCAAGTATTTTGACAGGTACTAAACAGTTCAGTTAAATATGTTGGTGCCATGGTCGAATTAGCCGGAAAACGACTAACTCGACCATGGTCGAGTTCGCCGGAAAACGGCTAATTCGACCATGGTCGAATTAGGCGGAAAACGACTAACTCGACCATGGTCGAGTTCGCCGGAAAACGACTAACTCGACCATGGTCGAGTTCGCCGGAAAACGACTAACTCGACCATGGTCGAGTTCGCCGGAAAACGACTAACTCGACCATGGTCGTGTTCGCCGGAAAACGACTAATTCGACCATGGTCGAATTAGCCGGAAAACGACTAACTCGACCATGGTCGAGTTCGCCGGAAAACGACTAACTCGACCATGGTCGAGTTCGCCGGAAAACGACTAATTCGACCACGGTCGAGTTCGCCGGAAAACGACTAACTCGACCATGGTCGAGTTCGCCGGAAAACGACTAACTCGACCATGGTCGAGTTCGCCGGAAAACGACTAACTCGACCATGGTCGAGTTCGCCGGAAAACGACTAACTCGACCATGGTCGAGTTCGCCGGAAAACGACTAATTCGACCATGGTCGAGTTCGCCGGAAAACGACTAACTCGACCATGGTCGAGTTCGCCGGAAAACGACTAACTCGACCATGGTCGAGTTCGCCGGAAAACGACTAACTCGACCATGGTCGAGTTCGCCGGAAAACGACTAACTCGACCATGGTCGAGTTCGCCGGAAAACGACTAACTCGACCATGGTCGAGTTCGCCGGAAAACGACTAACTCGACCATGGTCGAGTTCGCCGGAAAACGACTAACTCGACCATGGTCGAGTTCGCCGGAAAACGACTAATTCGACCATGGTCGAGTTCGCCGGAAAACGACTAACTCGACCATGGTCGAGTTCGCCGGAAAACGACTAATTCGACCATGGTCGAGTTCGCCGGAAAACGACTAACTCGACCATGGTCGAGTTCGCCGGAAAACGACTAACTCGACCATGGTCGAGTTCGCGGGAAAACGACTAACTCGACCATGGTCGAGTTCGCCGGAAAACGACTAATTCGACCATGGTCGAGTTCGCCGGAAAACGACTAACTCGACCATGGTCGAGTTCGCCGGAAAACGACTAACTCGACCATGGTCGAGTTCGCGGGAAAACGACTAACTCGACCATGGTCGAGTTCGCCGGAAAACGACTAATTCGACCATGGTCGAGTTCGCCGGAAAACGACTAACTCGACCATGGTCGAGTTCGCCGGAAAACGACTAACTCGACTATTATTATTATTATATTATTTAAACATATTTATGCACGGTAGCCTTTCAGTGACCTGTTTTTCAAAGGGCCGTGCTCCACACGCATGCAATAAAAATCTAAAAATATTTCAAAATCATGCAAGTCCTAAGCTTAATTATATATTCATGCATTATACAAAGTGACAACAGCCAAAATGCTACAATATGTCTCCGCCACAAATAAATTTTGCACGGTTGTTCGGAGTTTTTCATTTCGTGTCTTTGACTATTTGAATGAATTCAATGAAAGAGACTCATAATTGTCAAGAATTTCACGAGGAAGATTATTCCAAGCTACTGCTCCGCGATACGAGAAACTATATTTTTAAGAAAGTTAGTGTTTGGCTTTGGTAAAGTGAGTTTCCGATCGTTGCTTCTCAGAGTATAGCAAGTATTTTGACAGGTACTAAACAGTTCAGTTAAATATGTTGGTGCCATGGTCGAATTAGCCGGAAAACGACTAACTCGACCATGGTCGAGTTCGCCGGAAAACGGCTAATTCGACCATGGTCGAATTAGGCGGAAAACGACTAACTCGACCATGGTCGAGTTCGCCGGAAAACGACTAACTCGACCATGGTCGAGTTCGCCGGAAAACGACTAACTCGACCATGGTCGAGTTCGCCGGAAAACGACTAACTCGACCATGGTCGTGTTCGCCGGAAAACGACTAATTCGACCATGGTCGAATTAGCCGGAAAACGACTAACTCGACCATGGTCGAGTTCGCCGGAAAACGACTAACTCGACCATGGTCGAGTTCGCCGGAAAACGACTAATTCGACCACGGTCGAGTTCGCCGGAAAACGACTAACTCGACCATGGTCGAGTTCGCCGGAAAACGACTAACTCGACCATGGTCGAGTTCGCCGGAAAACGACTAACTCGACCATGGTCGAGTTCGCCGGAAAACGACTAACTCGACCATGGTCGAGTTCGCCGGAAAACGACTAATTCGACCATGGTCGAGTTCGCCGGAAAACGACTAACTCGACCATGGTCGAGTTCGCCGGAAAACGACTAACTCGACCATGGTCGAGTTCGCCGGAAAACGACTAACTCGACCATGGTCGAGTTCGCCGGAAAACGACTAACTCGACCATGGTCGAGTTCGCCGGAAAACGACTAACTCGACCATGGTCGAGTTCGCCGGAAAACGACTAACTCGACCATGGTCGAGTTCGCCGGAAAACGACTAACTCGACCATGGTCGAGTTCGCCGGAAAACGACTAATTCGACCATGGTCGAGTTCGCCGGAAAACGACTAACTCGACCATGGTCGAGTTCGCCGGAAAACGACTAACTCGACCATGGTCGAGTTCGCCGGAAAACGACTAACTCGACCATGGTCGAGTTCGCCGGAAAACGACTAATTCGACCATGGTCGAGTTCGCCGGAAAACGACTAACTCGACCATGGTCGAGTTCGCCGGAAAACGACTAACTCGACCATGGTCGAGTTCGCCGGAAAACGACTAACTCGACCATGGTCGCGAGTTCGCCGGAAAACGACTAACTCGACTATTATTATTATTATTATTATTATTTAAACATATTTATGCACGGTAGCCTTTCAGTGACCTGTTTTTCAAAGGGCCGTGCTCCACACGCATGCAATAAAAATCTAAAAATATTTCAAAATCATGCAAGTCCTAAGCTTAATATATATATTCATGCATTATATACAAAGTGACAACAGCCAAAATGCTACAATATGTCTCCGCCACAAATAAATTTTGCACGGTTGTTCGGAGTTTTTCATTTCGTGTCTTTGACTATTTGAATGAATTCAATGAAAGAGACTCATAATTGTCAAGAATTTCACGAGGAAGATTATTCCAAGCTACTGCTCCGCGATACGAGAAACTATATTTTTAAGAAAGTTAGTGTTTGGCTTTGGTAAAGTGAGTTTCCGATCGTTGCTTCTCAGAGTATAGCAAGTATTTTGACAGGTACTAAACAGTTCAGTTAAATATGTTGGTGCCATGGTCGAATTAGCCGGAAAACGACTAACTCGACCATGGTCGAGTTCGCCGGAAAACGGCTAATTCGACCATGGTCGAATTAGGCGGAAAACGACTAACTCGACCATGGTCGAGTTCGCCGGAAAACGACTAACTCGACCATGGTCGAGTTCGCCGGAAAACGACTAACTCGACCATGGTCGAGTTCGCCGGAAAACGACTAACTCGACCATGGTCGTGTTCGCCGGAAAACGACTAATTCGACCATGGTCGAATTAGCCGGAAAACGACTAACTCGACCATGGTCGAGTTCGCCGGAAAACGACTAACTCGACCATGGTCGAGTTCGCCGGAAAACGACTAACTCGACCATGGTCGAGTTCGCCGGAAAACGACTAACTCGACCATGGTCGAGTTCGCCGGAAAACGACTAATTCGACCATGGTAGAGTTCGCCGGTAAACGACTAATTCGACCATGGTCGAGTTCGCCGGAAAACGACTAACTCGACCATGGTCGAGTTCGCCGGAAAACGACTAACTCGACCATGGTCGAGTTCGCCGGAAAACGACTAATTCGACCATGGTAGAGTTCGCCGGAAAACGACTAATTCGACCATGGTCGAGTTCGCCGGTAAACGACTAATTCGACCATGGTCGAGTTCGCCGGAAAACGACTAATTCGACCATGGTCGAGTTCGCCGGTAAACGACTAATTCGACCATGGTAGAGTTCGCCGGAAAACGACTAATTCGACCATGGTAGAGTTCGCCGGAAAACGACTAATTCGACCATTGTCGAGTTCGCCGGAAAACGTCTCAGCCGGCGAACTCAGCCATGGTCGAGGTAGTCGTTTTCCGGCGAACTCGACCATGGCAGATGTTATGGTGTTTGATCATTGATTATGGAGCACTTCCGACTCATGGAACGACCATGGTCATATTCGCCGGAAAATGGCAAATATACGACCATGGTCATATATTCGCCGTAAATGGCCAATTCAACCAATATCATATATTCGCCGGAAAATGGATTATTCGACAATGGTCGAGTATACCGTTTTCCAGCAATATCGACCATGGTCCAGTATACCGTTTTCCGGTCATATTCGATGCTTGCAAGGTGCAACTTTATTTAGATGTTTGTATATGAGCACTAAACATGCTTGAAATTTTACATAGCACGAGAATGAGACCATTTAACCTACGTGGTTATCCATAGCAAAATATTTGACATCATAACCAAAGCATGGTTGTATTGTTTAATGTTTGTATATCACCACAAAATATGCTTGCAACTTTTCATAGGAAAAGAATTTGACAACTAAAACAACGTGGCCTGAATTAGACCATGGACGAGTGTACCATTCTCCAATACATTCGACCACGGGTTATGGTTAGGGTTACGGTTAGGGTTACGGATAGGGTTAGGGTTAGGGTTATGGTTAGGGTTTCTGTTACGATTAGGGTTATGATTAGGGTAGGGTTTTCCTCATGTTCGACCAGGGTCGAGTATACCGTTTTCCGGCGTATTCATAAGCATGGTGGTATTGTTTAATGTTTGTATATCACCACAAAATATGCTTGCAACCAGGAACGTAGCCAGGGGGGAGTTGTGGGAGCCGCAGCTCCACCCCTCTGAGAAGTTTATTGCTCTAATATTCTTACCTTGAAATGAGATATATTAATTAAGAAGAATTAAATCTACTCAGTCTTCAAGTATGCTTTTTTTTTTCGTCCGGGGTAAAGGTCAGTGTTGACTGTTGTTGCCATGTAAGACACGTTGAAACTCTAGCCTAAAGCCTCCCCTGTCCCATGTTCAAGGTCTGGCTACGTCCCTGCACTAGACCATAAGCTCTTGACGTTGAAGACTGTCTTTTATTATTTAAACTAAATATTTTCTTAATTTATATTCACTGATGAAAAACATTTAGCCCGGGATTCGAAACATAGACTTACCACTTGCGAGACCATTATCTCCACCACTAGACCATCAGCGCTTGAGGTTGATGGCTGTGTTTTATTTTTTTTAACTAAATCATTTCTTTAAAGTCATAATGAAAAACATATCACCCATAAAGGATTCGAACCATAGGGTTAACACTTGCGAGACCATTATCTTTACCACTAGACCATCAGCGCTTGAGGTTGAAGGCTGTGTTTTATTGTTTTAATTATAAATCATTTCTTAAAGTCATAATGAAAAATATTTCACCTAGGATTCGAACCATAGACTTACCACTTGGGAAATCATTATCTTCATTACTAGACCGTCAGCGCTTTAGGTTGCAGACTGTCTTTTTTTTAACTAAATCATTTCTTTAAAGTCATATAATGAAAAACATATCACCCATGAAGGATTCGAACCATAGGCTTAACACTTGCGAGACCATTATCTTCACCACTAGACCATCAGTGCTTGAGGTTGATGACTGTCTTTTACTATTTCAAATGAATCTTTTTCATCTTTTTTTTAAGTTATAAATGAAAAATACATCACCAATGCGGGATTCGAACCATAGACTTAGCACTTGCGAGACTATCATTTTCACCACTAGACCATCAGCGCTTGAGGTTGATGACTGTCTTTTTTTTAACTAAATCATTTCTTTAAAGTCATATAACGAAAAATATTTCACCCATGCAGGATTCGAACCATAGGCTTACTGCTTGCGAGACGATTATCTTCACCACTTGACCACGAGCGCTTGAGATTGATAACTGTCTTTTATTGTTTTAACTAAATCATTTCTTAAAGTCATAATGAAAAATATTTCACCCAGGATTTGAACCATAGACTTACCACTAGGTAGATCATTATCTTCACCACTAGACCATCAGCGCTTGAGGTTGCTGACTGTATTTCATTATTTCAACTGAATTTTTTTTTTAGGTATGAATGAAAAAAATTTCACCCATGCAGGATTCGAACCGTAGACTTACAATTGCGAGACCATTATCTTCACCATTAGACCATCAGCGCTTCAGGTTAATGATTGTCTTTTATTGTTTTAATTCAAAGTCAATGAATTTTTTCAAAGTCATAATGAAAAATTTTCACCAATGCAGGATTCGAACCATAGACTTACCACTTGCGAGACCATTATCTTCACCACTTGACCATCAGCGCTTGAGGTGGATGACTGCTTTTTATTATTAACCATTTTCATATCTGGAACAAGAGATTTACCTTAAATAAAAGTATTGTCGTTCGCTTCAAGAGCTTGTAGTGTGGTGGTTAAAACGGTGGTTTTGCAAGAGGTAAGTTAATGTTTGGAATCAGGCGAATATTTTTTCATTATGGCTATAAAGAAAAGCGTTAGGT